>NC_142526.1:14470102-14512602 GCF_964205215.1 Stylophora pistillata
GAAATTAATGGCTCTAAGGTTAGTGCCGTTAGTGTCGTGAAATTACTGGGTGTGTATTTTCAAGACAACCTCAAGTGGAACCCTCACGTTACTGAGACGACTAAAAAGGCCGCTAAGCGCCTTTACTTTTTAACTCAGTTGAAGCGAGCTAAGGTACCATCACCAGAATTAGTAAATTTTTATGTTGCTTGTATTCAATCTGTCTTACTTTATGGATGTCAGGTCTACCATTATAGCCTCCCCAATTATTTGAGCTTAAGTTTAGAGCGTGTCCAAAAGAGAGCCTTGAAAATTATATACGGTTATGATAATCATTATAGAGAAGTGCTTCAGATGGCAGAGCTGAAAACTCTAAGGGATCGGCGAGAAGACCTTTGCTTAAAATTCTTTAACAACATCGTCTCCAATCCCTTGGATTGTTTGTACCACTTACTGCCTTTCGATAACCGAGATCAACTTATGGAATTACGACAACGCAGACCATTTAGAGTTTCCTTTAAAACAAATCGGTTCAGAGATACTTTCATTCCAGCAAGCGCAAGACATTTTAACCAACATTTATTACAATTGTATATGTAAATTAGTTCCCTTTTAGGTTTGATTTTATTGTATAGTTCTATTACATAATTTGTACACCTTTGCAATTCAGCTTCCAGCTGCTATTAGGGTATTCTTCTCAATAAACGTCTATCTATCTATCTATCTATCTATCTATCTATCTATCTATTAATCATGGGAAAATTGACATTGTAACATGTAGTGTTTTGTCAGCTTAATAATAATAATTTCCCAAATTCTCGAGTCACTCCAACAATAACAGACAATTGGGAAACAAAATCCGAGAAACATTTTTACGTGAAGGTCTGACTTTATCATAGATGCCTGTTGTAAAGAATGCTCAAACTGCTGAGATCCCCTCCTTCAAAAGGGCATTAGATAGGTCGGAAGGTATGAACTTGAACAGATTTTACTGTTCTTTTCCTGTTCTTTTCCTGTTATCAAATGTAATATGAAAATACAAAACATAATAGATCACTCACACAGCAGTTGCCAGATGAAGAGTTGATTGTGCCACAGTTGACAAAGCACATTATAGAGCAAGTGTACAGAGCTATTAGAGATTGTGTGACAATCAGCAAACATGCACCGATACAGAAACAGTTGCAGCATGGAAGACAAACAGTTATTAAGAAATTGAGAAAAGTTTGAAGGAATTCAAAGTACTGAAATAACATAAGGAGAGGTACCTTGCAAGATTTTTTTGTAATTAAGCCTTACTCAGAACAGGAGATTGGGAGATTGCTTCCATGTCCGGAGAATCTCCAAAGAATCTGAAAGGGTTCTCACAATTGCCGCAGTATATGACAATCATGAAGAATGACACCCTTGTGGGATGTGGCTGTGATAATAAAATGATGATTACTCAAAAGTACTTGATATTTCAGTTCACAAAGCAACCAGGTGGGCATTCAGACATGGTTTGATGCTACTCTGGTTTAAAGATTTAATGAATGTAACTGAGAAAATTACAAGTCATCAACCCAACATTTCGACACTTCTGTCTAGTGCCCTCAACAGGGATGATCTAATTGTTGCAACAAGAAGTCCTTTTATATGCTCATTAATTAGCTAAGGTTGCTCAAAAACCTTTTCAGACTTTGGGGCATATTTTTGCCAAGGGATCCTGTTATGAAAGAACAACAAACCAAGAACACTATTTGTTCTATTCTATGGACTGTGACCATGAGTATGTCAGACAGACCAAACGTGAGTTTGGTACATGTTTGAAAGAGCATCAAAAAGCAGTCTTCTTTTGTAAAAAAGAAAATTCAACTTTGTAATAGCACACATGCCTAACAAATCATCCAATTGGGTGGGATAATTAAAAAATCATCAGCACTAATCAACGCCACCAGCAGCACCTTTGTTTGGAAGCTTGGCACATCAACTCTTCCCACACTCTTTTAAATCATGATGCTAACTACCTGATGCCTATTTACACCTCGTGAGAAAAATGGGCAGCTAATAATTATTAGTGGCAAAAGGACCTCTTGTTGCAATGATTAGACACTCCTGATGCATGAAGGCACTAGAAACCACCTTGGGTCTATCAAAAATACTTTTTTGTAGCCACAGGACACACCATAATCTGGGGCAGTTACTCTAGGAGTGGAAATCCAGTGTCACTACTACATACCTGTCTTTTATTCATTGTTCATCCTGATAACTAAATCCTTTGCAGTGTTGCCTTATCCCTAACAAGACCGTAGTATGGGGGTTTAATTAATTTTTGGTATACTGACTTCCCAACTGCAATGGACTGATTGTATATGTAGAACCACCCTGGAGTTTCAATTCAGTTTATGGGAACCATGTGATTTCCCCAATTCTTAGTACGTTTAAAACCTGGAGAGCTGATAAAAACTGAAGGGAGCTGGAGGAGAGCGAGGAGAGCAGATCTTTGCCAGGCGTTACACGTGAGTTCGGTTTGAAGAGCACTGGGGCCAAATACACCTTTGTTCAAGATGGCCGCCTTACGAGGGCAGTTGTTGTACACTCGAATAGCTCAGGTTTCTCACCGATTCGGTAAGTCCATCTATTCTCCTTCAACAAGACATGTAAATTTAGTCTTATAGTAGTCTCAAAGGCGATATTAGTTGTTTTCTAGTCGTATGAATTACTCCAGTCAGTCACAAAAGAAGTGCATATTCTACGCTTATTTAAATTTTACCGAACTTTAGCCCCGAACTTCAGTGATGCCGTATACAGCAGCGGATATATCGTATATATATTTAGAGTAGTGTTAAAAAAGCCATACTTTGAACTACTTTCTGGAGAGCACATCATAGTTTCCGTGGTTGATCGGACCCTTATTGTCGTTGACCTGTACATGTATTTCACATTCGCGGGGGCTTGACACACCGTCGGTTCATTGAAATAATGTGCAGTACAAGGAACGGTGCCAGTTTAATTCCTGTTATTTCTTGGATTTTCATTTGCAGTGAAAAGGAGTCAACCTGTTAGGAAATTTGAAATTTATACAGAGAAAACTGAAGAGCGTAGCCTGTTACATAGAATCATAACAGACTGGAAAACCCCGGTAAGATTCTTTGTACAGTGACACCACTGACAGGCCAATCTTTATTATATTCAATTTGGTTTTAAGGTGGCCTACCGCAGTATGAGTGTGACAAAAATAAATCTACACTTGGACCCACCAAAGGAAAACCCAAACAATTTGATGTCCACATTGAGTTTTGTTTGATACGTTGAGCTTGGAGCCTACAAAGTTTCTTACATTCACACAATTTTCAGTTATCACTCAGAACATGTTTGGTGTCGTGGTTATGAACAACTTGTGTCACTGTGGGCCCTGTATCGTGCTAGAACGACTGCTTGTTAGGTGCAGAAATGTGGAGAGTTAAAATTGTCTTAATCTCCTCCCTGTTTGCCAATTTGACAATCCTTTGCACATTATCCAACACAATATGAAACACCCCCTGTACAAGCTGAAGTCATAGTATGTAACATGCCAACAAAGTACTGACTTTGTACAAGTTGTTTGTGATGCACTTGCACACAAGTGAATATGTTGCTTCCAAAGTATGTAGGAGTGTGCATGTGCAAAATGATGGTTAATTTTATAAATGATATTGAGATGGCAGATTTCACAAAATCTAGCTGTAAAACTTAAGCTGCATTTCTGTTTTTTTACCAATGCCTTAGCAACAGTCTTCAGACATTTTTTACCTAAAACTGTGTGACAGATACTAAGTTATTGTCAAAAATTCCCACATTTTGACAAATTTTTGTTGGAATAAGAAATCCTCTCTGATGTATTTTTGTTTTAACTTGTAAGAACATTTAATTTGATTTTGAGTTTTTATAACATAATTTTATGGTAGGGTTGTATGGGAGGTTTTTGAGAAACATTCACAAAGAATCAGAGCCCAGTTCACCTGTTTTGAAATCCTTCTTGCAAGAGTATGGTAAAAGCACCCATTGTCTTATGTGTTGGATTTTACTCTGTACATATGTTTTTGTTTGTTTGCTCACAATGAGCACCAGTGATCATATTATCCAAATCATCTAGCAACCCCCATAAACTGAGTAAGCCACCTTGATTCATTTTCTGAATAATTGCAGTCTGTGGAGTGGTACATGTAGCATTTTATTCTTAGAGTTTCTTTTTGACATTCTGATGTTACAGTTGGCAGAATGTATTTTCACTAAGAAAAATTTTTCTCTTTTTTGTTTGTTAGTCCATATTGTTCATCAGTGGAGTGTTGGGTTGTCTATTTTATGAGCAGTTCATAGGTGAGGCAATGTGGCAGACTTGTGTTGTTCAATGGCAACATTACTGATGCAATAAGTGTGCACAGCTACCTTGTAAAGCTGAAGTTAATCATTTAGAAGTTAAAGCTGAAGTTAATCATTTAGAATGAACCACATCTGTTGTTTGTTATAACCTTTTGGTGTCATTAACTAAACAGCCCATTTTCATCACGTCTGGATGCAAATGTGTGTAGTTTACAGTGTCATTGTAATAATAGAACAGGTATTTTCAAGGATTATAGTCATAAATATTTTGATTTACTTTCAATTGAGAAAAAATTTTTTTCACTTTGTTTCATGAATGGTATTATACAGAGGAACCTGATGAAACAGGAAAAAGAGATGTAAGATTATGTTAAGTTTTTTTGTTTTCGTGCACATACCTATGCATTATATTTCCTTTCTCTGTGAAAAGTCATTCTTTTGGTGAGCTCTCATGAGTCTGTCATTTATGGCTGTGATGAACATGTGCTGAAACATTTTTTGTATCAATGTATCAATGTACTGTGGATACTGATACACACATACATTTTATCCTATTTTATTAGTAGAACACAAACTAGTAGATGTTACACCTTTAAAATCATTTCTGTCTTGCTCTGAATTTTTGTCAACAGCCTTTGATTACAAGACTCATGATGAAGTACATTATGGCAGATCCTGATGTTGACAGAGAGAAACGAGAGAATCACATGCGTCATGTCAAAGAAAAAATGGACATTTTGTATCTTTTAAAACTTCATATAAATATCATTATTCTTCACAAAAATCTATGTAAATAATTTTTATTTGTTTCTGTAGACTCCCTGCCCACTTAACTCTCTCAAATATAAAAAAAAAAAAAAAAAAACCATTAACATTAGCTGGTACTGAAAGTTAAACATTACTCATGTTTGTCCCTAGTGCATATGCACTTGAATATATAGATTTGTATATGGCCTAGCTGATTAGCAAATTCTCTGTAACTCAGTTGCTAAGCTCTACCAAGAATCATTTTGTTCCTCTTACTCCATCCATGTTTCATGTTTGACCCATTTAAATTTAAAAATAGAGTTCAAAGTGGCCATGATAGCCACCTAGTATCTACAAAAAATCATTTTCAACACTGGTCATCATTATAGTAAGCAGAATTGTAACCAACTTGTAGCCTATGGTCCAGCTTTCCATTAACTTCCCTATGGCTCTGTGTTGTTGTGTGTACAGAGCATCTCACAGAGCATCTTGTAGAGCACCTTCACACAAAATTGAATTTGCTAGGGTTTAGCTCATTGTAAGGAACCTTCTTTTCAACACCAACTACTCCTCTTATTGAAATCAATATTGTTACCATAACTAAGTCGGAAAGAAACATGGAGGTAATCTTTTTTTTATCGTACCTGCACATTGAAGCTTCTCTTTTGTTATGAGTTTATCATTTAAACTTGTGCTGATATGTTATATTTCCAGTTGATCTTTCCTCAACCTGTTGTTTGCAGCCAAGAGATGAAAAGAAAGCCTCGGCTTGGAAAGCAGCCATTTGATATTGAGAAGATTGAAAGGGATAAACCTACATTTAAGCCTTTTGGACCTGATGGCTACTGAGCGTGTTACTCTCACTGTAATACCTGGCTTACATCATTTTGTGGAAAAAGCTCACGAATGATGAGCATGTTCCTGTGTAGAGCTGGCTCTAGTTTGCTTGATTATTGGGTTATTTAAAGTTGCTGAAGGGATCAATCTCATTTTGTTTTCTGTTTTGATGTAAAAGAAATGAGTTTGTAGTATTTTAAATGGAGAAGAGCTGTGTGTGACATGTATTAGGTCCTGTACTATTTTGTCAAATAAATTATCTTTTTACCAAAGTGTGATGTACAGGTGTATACAGTGGGTGCTCTTTAGTTACAAAACAGAGAACTTCAAATTTTTCCAGAGTTTAATGACAATTTTCAGTGTTCACCTTACATTTCTAATTTTGTGCTTCAGTGGTATGATTCATAATGGAATGAATTTTTTTGTGTGCTATCTCTCAAGCAGAAAAACAATTATGAAAGGAGAAGACTGACTGTTGAAGTGTTTTCTATTGGTAAAGCAGGAATGGGGGAAATTTTTGACTAAAAAAATACTCTTATTTACATAAATTGTTTGACATGTTCTGTTGACTAGGAGATATCACTCAGTTGAAGTCCGAAGTCGTTTATTTCCAGCACTTTGTGACTCATTTTCAGAGGCTTGATTTTCTTGAGCTCTTTGTAAAAGTTTTAATAACTGAGTAGCTTCCCTTAGTTGTGCCCTTCGATCCAGTTCTTGCTGGCATGTGTCCATGATGTGCTCGGCTTCAATAACACTTCTGCCCATGACAGTTGCAAGTGAATCTGTTTTAATATTAATCACGTCTTGGAGTCTTTCATCAGAAAATGAGATAAAAAATGCTGGGTCATTTTTCATTCTTATCAGAAGATCAGGTGGAATGCCATCTGTTTCTCCTGCATCAGTCCTGTCAAATTCCATGCTTTCATTGGTTTCCAAACTTGCCCCAGCACTGCTGATACTAAGTTCTGTACTTCCTTGACTATATCCAAAATCTATGGATTTTTAAAGGCAAGAGATACTGTGAGATGTTGGTAATTCATTACCTCATCACCATCCTTACTGGATATGCCTTGCCCTTCCAATAAAATATTTCATTAAGCATTACAGGGCTCAAGTCTCCTTTTAATTAAAAACAGGCAATTTGAGCCCATAAATGCATAAGGAAAGATTTTATGACAGTTTGAAAATTTTAGAATTTACAAGGATTTGTATGGAAAACCATGTCAGCATGATTAGGTGGCAAAAGTTTTTCTTCTCATACAAAAATCAATCCTTCCAACTGTTCAGTGGCTGTTGCAATTGCTACTTTTGAGATATACAACTGAAAATTCTCAGGTTACCTAATTTTAATGGGCTCTTTCAGCTTGTGCTAACAAGATTTTTCAAAAGTGAACTGTTTTCATGTTTATCAAAAGTTGATCACATGATCAAGCCATGCAAAGAGCCTATTAATAACAAATCCCACGGTGAGAGCCACTCATTTTACAAGGATCACTCTTGATCATAATTAAAAAAGGATGTAATAACAATTGTATAGGAAAATTAATTATTGACAAGGAAATTCCGCATTAAATTGCTTGTGAAAACCGACGTCACATGTATTGCGAAGTGATAAGCACTATCAGTTTTCAAGTGCAATTTAATAAAGCAGAATTCATGAGTCAAGTAATGGGTTTTCCTTGAATCACATAACTGAATAGAACCAAAAAAAAAAGAAAACAGCATTACTCAGTTGTTTTGCATACATAGATGCGAAACAATATCACATTTTCAACTTCCTATTCCTCGCTAAATACCCCCCTTTGTTAACCAATCAGAATGCAAGATTTTATTCAATGATGCAATTCTTAACCATATATTGGAAGCTCTTTCCTTATGGAGACTCAGGTAGGCAGACAGCTCCTCTCACATCTGCTTCTCAAAAGCCCATCTGACATCCATATAAACTCACTCTGTACACATTCCTGAAAGTCAACTTTCCTCCCTCGATGGTTTTTATTTTACAAATTCCTGAAGAGTATCACCATCTCGAAGAAAGTTATTTTAATCAATCAAATTCACAATAGAACTTAAGAGGTTGGTTAAGAAGCTTTAATTTAAAGAAATTACTGATTGTGATGCCCTTTGCTGTAAATTGAAACCCTGAAGGAAAAGCTCCCTACATAAAAAACACTCTACTGTAACATTAACTATATTAAAGAGCAACATTGCAATGAGGCTCCCACTATATCTGTTGGTTGTAAGTGTGATTTGTTTATTAGTCACTAAGCATTAGCCCTGGTGATCTAGTGAGAGCCGTACAAACGATATTATGAAGTTTAAAACACCATTGTGCCATTGGATGGTACAGTAACAGAAATGAGAGACTTAAATGGTGGTACTTTGTTGTTTTGCATTCCCTGTGATATTTGATAAGTGGGCATATGCACCTGAGTGGCTATCTAATACACATTCAATGTGCACCTACATGTTCATGTATGACAACCAGTCCCTCAAATAGTCAATTATACATTGTAAAATAAAGTGTATGTTGATTTCAAGTTTTCCCAACATGGAAATTCAGAAAGTCTAGGAAAAATCATACAAGATGGAATGAGAAAAGAAAGTTGAATTTGGAAAAAAAGGAACGATGATTTTAAAAACTGAAATTGAATATATCATGAATTGTCAGAGTCAGGAAAGGCATGTACTTTGTAAAAGTTTCCTTCTAATTTTCAACTGCCCATAACAATCTGGTGTTTTTGAATGGATAATACAGCAATTTCTCTGAGTTAAGGCATTTCAATTCTGCTTAAGGACCAATCCAGAGTAAGCATCAATATCTCGGAAAGGAGAAAGATGGCATGTGCTAAGCTCAGACAGGGGAGACAAGCAAAAATAGCAGGTAAGTGAAAATCAGTATGTTCTTACAGTAATACCATAAAGAATTTCTTTGCACATTGCTTAAAACATTTATCACAGTTAGATGATATTTCTCACAGTCTGATGTTAACATTTCCCACAGCTGCACAATGTATCAGCCATCTTTCCTAAAACTAATGAAATTGCCATGAGATTTGAACTGTAATATTATTTCAGCAAGTGAAGTGATAACATTCAAGCAAAATTATGGTGTTAAGGTAGTACTCCCCCTCCTCCCTGGTTAAGACTGCATGTTATGACTCTGAGTCCTTAAACAAAGTCAAAATTAATGCTCAAGATGATAACAGTTTCAAGAAAGTTGACTGACAGTGATCTTAATTGACAACATCTGACTGCAACCAAAACTTTTTGGCTATGAGAAATGAAACTAAGTTGCCTGATGAATTTCTCGGCCAGTTGTTAACAGGTTTCACTTTCCTTAGTCTCCCTTGGTTTACTTCCTCACATACTTTATGCTTCTTCCCACAAACTGTGTACCTGGTCAAAGTATAGCCAGGGTTATACACAAGGTTTACATCAGGGCTAACTACTCCATGGGAAAAGATTGTTATAACTTCAATAGTCAAATACAGGCTGGACAAAAAACAGTTCGACTGGACCTTGTCTACCTGTTGGTTACAATCTAGGATGCGTGCAGGAAGTGACTGCCTCACCATAAATAAGGTGTAACTTCACATTTTCACCGATTTCCAAGTGTTCACATTTAATGATGTACCGTCTGTTTTGCCGGTGTTTCATTCTGAACTATACTAGAGTAACAATATATAAACTTAGCGATGATCGCGATACAAGAGAAAAACTCAAACAACACTGACTTCACCACATTTAACATCGCTTTGATAAACTGGTGCAAAACTGAAAAAAAAAAAAAAAGAGGCAAAACGCAGTAAAGATAATCCTTACGTACTCTGCAAGCCAGCTGTCCAATCTTCCCCGTCAAAAACAATCATAAGTTTGGTTTGATCTTCCAAGAAGCTAAAATATTCTTCATCGTCGATCTCAGTTCCATCACTGTCAAGAAATACTCGACAGCTCCCTGCTACTATCCCCAACTTTGAACTTCCCCTTTCTTTCAGTTCTTTTAGGCTTTCTGCAACAATTCCTTGAGTTTTTGTACGCTCTGAATTGCAAATTTTAAACGGCTTGCGTCGCTTTTCTTCCATCTATACCCTAAAGATCGTATTTCACTTCAATTCGTCCACCATGTTGAAATTCCTCTCCCCAGTCTAGTTTTGAATTTCAAACTCGCTCCCAGGGCCTTTCAGTGTTCAGTTGAGTTTCCATGTGACACTTCGTGACACTTACTCTCACAAGAGACGAGATATCGAGGGAAACAAGACCTTAAGACCAGTATAGTTGCCTGAGTAAGAAAAATAAGTATAATGTAGTATTCAACGATAGCTTGGTTTATCAACTATACATTGGCCACGGTAAAGAGTTTCAAAGGCTGATGTTTCGCCCAACGTTGGTTCTTTCGCCAGAGTGAAGTTATGCAGAATGCAGAATGTGGTATAGCCAGAAGGGATCAGATTAGTGTTTGATACCTTTTCAAGCAATGAGCAGAAACTTTGTTACCTTCTGAAAAGGAGTGAATATTCAATGTGATAGCAGTTATTTGAGGTCAATCTCTAAATCAGATCATACAACAGAAAACAAAACAAAATTTGGTGCTTGAAACATTGAACTCACTGTAATTGGACTTGTGCCAGCCCATGATGAATTTTAGTCGGCACGGCACTTAATCTAGAAAAAAATGTATTAATGAACACACAAAGAAACAAACAAACAAAAAAAAAATTGTACCAGACGAATTAAAACAAATGCGAAACCTGGGGAGAAAAGGTCAGCTGTGAGCATACTTATTGATGACAGTCATTTTACATCGATTGCCCCTTTAAGTCCCCTGCAATGAATTGATCGCTTCGGTCTGCACGCACACTCTTAATCAAGGGCGGGACTTAATTGCTGTTTCCACTAATGGTGTAAAGATTTTTGCCGGAGTATTGATACATCTCAACTTGAAATTTGTATAGTTCAACTTGAATTAAGCGAAATATATTAGCTGCAAAGGATGATCTTTTCACCTCAGTTTTTTAGCAGAGCATATAACTGTACCTATGCGTGCTTGAGTTGCCTACGATTGAACAGAGTGGAAAATAATCAAATTTGAATTACGCGTTTTAACTTTCGATCAACTTTTTGGAGTGTTTACACGAAATATTACAAACAGCCAGACAATAGCAGAAATAGCGAAAAAAAATTGCTGCCTCGGAAATAACAGAAATGTGAGATTGAGAGAGTAACGTATTTACCCAGTGGAGAGAAAGTTGCATGATTTGTGTTGCTCCTTGTTAGGTCAGAACGTTATTTTTTCCCACCATCAGTAGGAATTGTTTACGTCATTAGTCACTTTAATGTGAAGAATAAACGATGGTATTGAGCCCATGCCCTGATAGCAGCAATCATAAAGCAGACAATCACTGGCAAATGACACTTTTTTCTGTTATGTGTTCTCCATCTGAGAGCAAAACCTGCCTTACACGGGTTTTTGGGACAGTGATAGCTTACAACGTCGGATTAAAAGTACTTTGCCATTTCCTTTTTTTGATTAATGAACCTCTACCTCACACTGAGTTTCATCAAGTTTCTGCGAGTGTAAAACTAATTTATGGTGGCCGGATATCCCAAAGAATTTTGAACATGCACCGTGCGTCTTCTTAATGGCCTCGTGACCAGAGAAAAAAACACCCAAAAAGTTACAAAAACAGATGATGTCTCAGATGTGGTTTAGATACCTT
This sequence comes from Stylophora pistillata, assembly GCF_964205215.1. Lineage (NCBI taxonomy): Eukaryota > Metazoa > Cnidaria > Anthozoa > Scleractinia > Pocilloporidae > Stylophora > Stylophora pistillata. Next base: position 14,481,727 of record NC_142526.1, read on the forward strand.
CAGCAACAGAACAAAGGTTCTGCTCGCAGCTCATAATAATTCTGCCAAAGTTTCAAACGCAATAGACCGCGAAGTTAGCTGTAGAGTAACGCTACATCGTGTTCAAGAACTCGCCTAATCGACCACAAAAGGCGGAAGTCGACCCTCAAAGGTTGGTTTGTTAGTTTGTTTTTCTTAGTTTACGTTTGGCCCATAAGGAAAATACTCGCGGAAACTTCAAAAGAAGCTTGTGTTTCAGGGTCTTCTCTTAACGGTACAAAAACAAAGAGATAACTTTTACTTCTTTTTAACTTGGGTTGTAAATGAATTGTTTATTGCAATTTGATATGATCATGAGTATTTGACTTGTACAGACAAGCAAAGTGCTTGAAGTGTTTGGCTATTCAATTTTACAGTCTTACTGACATGATTAAAAGTTGTAATGTTAGTTTCCGACTGACAACAAAGAATCGAAGGAACAGAAAGACAATATCCCATTGTCTGTGATCAGCAATAGTGCTGTTTCACAAGACAGTTCTGGAGAGAAACTACATACATGCATAGACCAATAACTGACAGTGCCATACTTGAGGATAGTTTACTGCTGTACGAAATAATTACTGCAATCTTTGCTAAGCTCTTACTGCGTAAATTTATGCAAAAAAAGGTACAGTGCGTACTACATAGAGAGGGGAAGAAAGATACATGTATATGATCGAGTGATTATGTTTTTGATGGCCGAGGACATTACGATATCTTGTTAATCTTTTCATAACTTTTGACTACGTGTATTCTTCGAGAATATGAATAATAAATTACAAATCACTTTGACTTCAACTGAATTAACCAATTGGTAAATTGAAGTTGATCTGTGACTTCTAATTTTAAACAATACCGTAGCTATCGTTGTAAACACATGGATCAGTTCTTAGCTCACCATCCTTGTTCCCGTTGGCTCCAACAGAGAATTACATTGTAAATTCCCACAGAGTAATGTAAATCTAAATAAAGAAAAGATGTGGGTTTTAACTTGCTGCACACTTGATACTGGAATAAAACAAGAGTGTTCAACTGATTACACTGCTTTCTAACATGGGGAGGTACAAACTGACCATGTTTGTGAAAGGTAGTCGGGTATGTTACTTGCAATATCCGTTCAGGGAACATGGATTTCCTCCGTCGTGTTGGTCAGCATCCTAAGATGGTTTTGCTTCATTATTATGGCGATTAACAACTGTTCAATACAGCAACTGTACAAAATCGATAAATGTAATGATGGTCTGCGGCTGTGAATGCCGTAATGCTTTGTGGTTCTGATGGTTGATATCAGAAGTCCAAAGCGCTTAGTCAGGAACAAACAATATAGTGTAAGGCAATCTCTTCGGAACTGATCGTCTGTAGTGAAACAAGAGCTTTGTTTTTTCGGGTTTTTTTTTTTTTTTTTAGAGAAGAAAGCGCTAAGTAAGCTTAAAAAGTTAATCTCGGTAATTTTCGCTCCATATCACATCTCCAGTTTGATAGAGATTGACGGTTCTTTGCTACTCTTAGTCCCCAAAAATTATTCTTCAAGGGTTGTTTTTCAAAGGCATAAAAACTCGGAGGACGTGAGTTCTGCTCTCTGTAAACCAAAGCTCAATGATCTTTCGTCAATACGGAAGGAAATGCTAAGAGGTGAATGAGTATCAAAGTCCGTTTTTCCTTGGGTTTTTATCTAAGTACGTTGGAGTCCTTCAATTGGCGCTTGCACGTGGCACGTTTTAAGGAATAAACCTTTGGGCAGTGCTAGGTGAAGCCTTTGCCCTCAATTCAAAGGTTTTGCCTAAAGTGAAAGAACGTTAAACTTTTGCTTCAATGACTTTATTTCCGACACTTTTGGTCAAAATACTCCTTTTACGAACAATGAAAACATTACTCTCCTTTTAATCTTCGGTGTATTGTTTCGGTTCTCAAAAAATTAACTTGAAGCATATAACTGAAGGAGAACACCTATTTTGAAACAATCTTTCTTTGAATCTCTTCGATTCGTGAAAAAAACTTTGACTGATAAAGATCTAAAGAAAGTATACTGCGTTTACGTCATGTAGAAAAAAATTAGAAATTTGACATATATATGTAGGGCCAAGCTGAAGGTGTCATCATTCCAGCAGCCAAACCGTTTTATAATTCTCCCTGGATGTGTTTCAGTCAGGCAAAAATGTTTCTGAAGAAGTGTTGTGAAATCTTTTTTCTGTAACTGAAATGGAGTAGCACATTCGACATAAACATGTGCACAACTAAGCTCCACATATTTTCTTATTCGGACGCAGACCTTTTACAGCGACTCGAAAAGAAAAAAAAAACATTTCTCTGAATTCATCCTCGCCAAAAGAAAACTAAAATGACTTAGCTGATTAAATTACTAAACTCATTAGTCTCATTAGTCTAATTCTGAAGGGAAAATTTATTTCAAGAGCGCCATATTGTTGATAATTGAAGTCCATAGGAGTCCCCCCTCTCCATCTTGTAGAACTGTTAAGCTCCTCATTTAGTGGTTCAACTGGAGGGTTCGTTTCGTTCATGATAGACACACAGCTGTTTTCATATCGAAAAAAAGAGATCTCTGAGATGAAATTAAACAGCAACAACAGTAATGAATACAAACATTGAGAAAAGATTGAGGAACCCTTCTCCCGCAAGAAAACTCCCATTTCGGATGTGTGAATAGGTTGCAATTCAGTAGCCAATGGGAGGAAACTTATCACAGAAAAGAATATTTATAAAGCTTTCACTGTTCTACCACTCATTTTCGCGACGTTTGAGCTGGAGAACGAGTGGAAAAAAATTGGTAAGAATTTGGCCTGGACAGAAATATCTTGCTAGCCCGAAAATTGAAAGGAATACATGGAATTAAACCACTACTCTCGAAACAATAGAGCAATAAGATGGTTTTAAACGTCTAAATTTTCGAAGAAGAAAGATGCGGGGAGACAAGCTTGTCAAGGAGGAATATCATGTCACCTGCAAATTGTCAAAGTCATAGACCATATTGCCAAATCTTTTTTTATCTGTTCGACCACTTGAATCATAGATGCAACTAAAAGTTACACACGCGAAGGATTCTCTTTCGCTTTTGACTGGTAAAACAGTTTCCTTTTTTTTTACGTTCAACAAATTAGAGTATTGCTATTTCGATGGGAAATTTTTCTTTTTTTCTCGGAGGGTTACATTTTAGGGTCGTTTATAATTGTAAAGTCATCGTTCACCTGGAAAGTTGTCACTAAAAATTCCCCCTAAGACAATGTTGAGGACTTAAACCAGTTGCATCATAATTAAACTTTTTAAGAGTTCATAATTTGCCAGACGCATTCAGGGGTTGTACGGTCATCATACAAAAGCTAGTAAGCCAGTTACTGCCGATAAAACTGCAAGGATATTGTTACAGAAATCACACTCGTCCTTTGAACAACTTTGTTTTTAGAAGGTTACATGTTAGAATCAAGACCTCGTCAGTCTAAAATAGACCTATCAAAAGTAACTATCTTATTGTTGAACTACGGCTCTTGAATGTGTGTGAAGAAGCTAAGATATTAAGTGAGAGAGTATCTAAGGTGGCAATGTTGAACGGTACATTAATTTAGTTTCTTGCTTGCAGCCAAATGATCCCATAAAACTTTCCGATTATTCTCCCATGCTCAAATACATAATAAGTGTGTCATTTGTCTTCGTTCGCTGGCAGGAAGGGATTTTCAAATAGCTTTTTTGAGATTATTTCAGTCTGCAGGCTGAGGCCTCCTGATGAGGAGACGACAGCTGGTCGCAATAAACAGAGAGAGAAGAGAGAATAAAAAAGGAACTACTTATCAAATCTCTTTTGTTATAAACAGAGAGAGAAGAGAGAATAAAAAAGGAACTACTTATCAACTCTCTTTTGTTATAAACAGAGAGAGAAGAGAGAATAAAAAAGGAACTACTTATCAACTCTCTTTTGTTATAAACAGAGAGAGAAGAGAGAATAAAAAAGGAACTACTTATCAACTCTCTTTTGTTATAAACAGAGAGAGAAGAGAGAATAAAAAAGGAACTACTTATAAAATTTCTTTTGTTATCAGTCTTGTGAGATCTCACTAACAAATAAACGAAATACCAAACGTTAAAGAGATATTTAAGAGTTGATGTTTTTCGAAGCTTTCTGTCGATTTTGTCTGCAACTTCTCCTGGTTCGTTCGATTTCTTAGTTCAGTTTAATTTTGATGTTTCTTTCATAATCCTAGTTTGTGCATATGGCAGCCGTTGAAAAGGAAAAAATCTCTGAAAAAGAAGCGTGGGCATGATCTGATTCATTTCTTTGTAATACTATTTGCTTCTTCTTGATTTTTGAAGACTTTCAACCAACAAGGATTTCCATTACGTGTCTTAACTATTGTATTGAAAAGATCCAAAAGCTTCCGTCAGATCACCATCAAACAAAATTTCCTTTGGAAAGCCAATTATGAATTGATTTTGACCTTTTGGTATGAATGTTTGTTGTGTTGGATTAGCCATGGCATTGCATGTAGGTAACCCACGGGTGTAAAGATCTCGGCCTTGCAATAAGAGAGGGTCTATGCGAATATCTAGAATTCCACCCCCATAAGACAGCACCACGTTGTGATTGACTGCATAGGGAGAAGGTATGGCACATGAAAGACAACTACAAAACAAGTTCTTTTCCCTCTTGTTCAATTTACTTGGGATGTTCGCGAGCATAAGTAGGAAGCTCCTGGGTTCTTTGCGGTTGACTAGTGCTATGAACTTTGGTGGCTTTGCTTAAGGAATTCTTCATACTTGAACTTGTACATCAGATCAAGAGATGATGGAGGTAATTTGAGTAATGAATTGAGCAGAGGTAATCACTGACTACCTATCTAGGCAGAAACCGCAGGTCTGACAGGAAAGTCAACTCGCATCCTCATGGGTTAAGGCCATGGCATGCGCATGTTTTTCAAACATATTCGGGGGAGCGAATATGCAAAAATTTTTTTTTTCTTCTTACCGCAGTCAATCCAGTTATTTATTGCTCTTTGGGGATTTCCGCTTTTCGACCACTGATATTCCAAATCTGTACGCGGTATTATTTCTTGCTTCGTATGTTTACTTGTGAAGGCCGCTGAATGGAGGTGCATGAGTTTGGTGGAGTCATGAGGGCGGGACACGGCTCTATTTCGTGAGCCACGCCCATGTTCCGGCTTTGGGATGCGTTAAAACATGGAAGGAAACGGGAAGAAGATCTTTTTTCCTTATTTTTTCCTTAATTAAATTCTTTTTGATCTACACCTTGTGGCGACTGGGAGAGATTGATAAGCTAATTTTACGTTTGACCTTCTTATCAATAAATCGTTACCGGCCACACATAGCCTTTATACCTTCAGTGAATCCGGTTCTGTCTTAAAAACCGACAACATACTACTTTGTACAGTTATTAGTAAGAAAAGCGCACCTCGTAATTGTCCCTGTGTTGCGCATTTTAGTTCAACTTAATTGTGTACATGCTTTATCATGGTCATGCACACAATGATGGAGCTAATTCTAATCGAGCGCCAGTCTAGTTTTTCCTTACTTTTTGCCTGGCTCCATGATCAGAGATCCCACAGAAAGCAACCATACAGGATTCGATCTTATTATAAGACATTCAAACGCCCACTTCATTAATTGAAAAAGTCAGTTTCTCCTACAAGTAACAAACGGACCAGCCAAGCTTGAATATTTCCAACTAGGTACACGACGGTGGAGTTAAGTTCTCTTACAGCTCAGTATATTAAGTAAGTAACAGCTGTTATTCCACTGTTCACATTCGATCTCTCGAAGCAGCTATGATTTGCAGTCCCACTTCAACTCAATGCTATACATAGCTCATTGAGTATACATAATACTTGATAATACAATTTGTGGTGGTAAGATATCGAACAATGTTAAAATAATCTACCACCCGGCCTGAGAAACCATGCGTGGCTAGCGCAATCTATTAATCTAGAAATCAATGTGGTTTTTATGGAACACATTTGTTCCATGACCCTAATAGCCTTACAAGCCGTAATGTTTTCCATGCGTCTCTCGTTCTCCGTCTCGCACAACCTTATAAAACTTAAAGTGATGATTCACATTCAACCCAGTGAGGTTTCCTTGAAGCAAATCATCTTTTTAGAAGGAAAAAAATATCAGTTTAAATTCCTTTAAAAGAAAATATCCACAAACTTCTAAATATGCAATTAGTTGGGGTGAACTGCTTGTCCTCAAGGGTTGAGGCATACTCGGACTAAATGAATATAACGTCTGTTTGAGAAATTGTATCAATCCACTCTGGACTTATCCTCTGGCAAGTTTAATTAACTCTTCTCTGTGATTGAAGTTTATCTATTTCCATAAAATAGAATTGTTCTAAACAAGAAATGAAATGAACATTTCCTACCCAAACACATGTGAAAGTCATTTAGTGAAAATTTAGTGAAGATTGATTTACCATACGGTACGTGACTAAATCGATAAGATGGGGCGGCTGACACGAACACCCCCATTTTTTTCCTTTTAGGTATGGACTATTTAGGATTCATTGTAAATCACGACTTAGTCTGAGTGGGAAGGTTCTTTTGATCCGCTTTACACAATGACTATTTTTTCCAGTCGTTTCAGTTTCCGTTTTTTTTGTCGTAAGTGTAAAGTAGATTGTTGTTGTCTATTTTTTTTTTAAAGAATATGAAAATAACATGCAGGTTCTAGGACTTGATCCGACAGACGCCGATCAAATACACCCGCCAATATCTTGGCAATGGTTAGTCCTATGATTTCCACAGATATGTTGCGCTATCTTTGACTGGAAAGAACATTTCTGAATCAGCATAAATCCTTAAATCTCTTTCTAATTGCGATTATTTTAAACCGATCATATCTAATGTTCTAATTTTGAATTATATTGTCCACGGGAAGGTGATTTGCTAGGCTGTAAGTGCTGTTCTAAACTGACAAAAAGACGTTCCTTTATTTGAGCCAACTAAATCTGATTAATTGTGGTGCTTTCGTGGAGGATAGAGATACAGAAATGCGTTAAAATGTTCAACCCTTATAGATACCTCCCAACTCTATTTGTCTGGTTTTTTTTTTTTTTTTTTTTTTTTTTTTTTTGCCGTTTTGTTTATATTTTAAGCCGGAAGCTTAAAGAGTGTCAAAACCGTTTATAATCTGTTTTACAAAGACAATCATTTAGCGACAAACTAAGCTGGTTTATTGCAAATAAATTGAATGCGCTTCTGTCGAAGATTTAGCTTAAAAACATGTTCTGCTCTGTACCTCAGCGATGATAACAGACATGTGTTAGGTGAATACAAGATACCTGAATAGAGAACCCTACTGTGAAACTAAGGCTGTATTGTCTTGTGCCAGTGAATGTTTCTAGTCAATACATGAACATAAACCACGCCGACTAGTTTGCACAATTCCTAGAATCCTGAACACAATGTGGTTTGACTTGACGAGCAGAAAATTAAATTGACATTAATTGTCAAGCAGCTTCGTCCCCTTTGGATCACTGGGGTCCTTTTTATCTGTGAAAGTTAAACAATAAGCTACAATTTCAAACGCATGTTCCTTAGTTCTTCAGGTAGACATAAGATAAAGATGCAAAAAAGATTAACGCAGTCAGACAACTTGCAGCATTGACGGCCTACCGGGAAATATTGGTGGTAAAACAAGCGTAGGTTAGCAAACGATGAAAATATTCTCCACGGGAAACTTCAGAGCCTATTTCCTATCTGACAAGAAAGCGTGCACTCACTTTGATTAAGATGTTATCAACCTGATATATTGTGGGACTTTCGCCCAATTCCGTTTAGGTTCGACTGTCTGATAAGAAGCAGATCCTGTATAAAAGGTACGGCCTGCAGTGTCACTTACTAAGGTTTCACAAAACTAAGCTTCAAGTTAATCAGGTGTCGCTACTAGACGACCTGTGTTATTAAGCAAGAATACTTGAGTCAAGCAGAGAAGGTGGAAATACATTTAACGGCAGTTAGAACTTGAAGTAAGATTTACAAGCAGGTATGTTTTCATTCTCCTTGCTAAAAGAGTTCACGTGTTTGACATTTGTAGTGAAATCTGAATTTGCAAAGCTCAAAATAGGTCACATCTACAATACTAACTTTCGACGAGCTCTTCTTTCGCATCTGTAAAAACTTACGCGACGAATAAATAAGCGGGATAATCCGTATCCGCTAGAAACTGAAGTACTTCATTTGAAGAGGTTTCAAGAATCCGTTTGGAAACACGCAAATATATTCTTAATGCCAATTATGCAAAGAAGCTCGCGTGCCACTCACTGACATTTCGTGACGTACAATCTTGACCGACAAGACAGAAAACTTTCTTGATTCTACGGTCGTGTTAAGAGAAAATCGGAAAGGGAAACTTTTTGCAAAGTGTTAGTACATGATTTAATGCCTCAGATTTCCGTTATCTCGGCAAAGACTCGTTTCATTTTACAATCAGTGAACTTGCTGAGTTTTATGACATCGAGACTATTTGAATTATCGTATTATTTGATCTGAGAAAAACTACAAAGAAACATGTGAGTTGTAGAAACTTGTGTTGATACCTTAGACTAGTGTCATAATTTAAGTTTCAATCCGCAAATGGTTTTTCTCGATTATCTGCATTTTTTCTTCATCATGATAACAGTTATATTTAGAATGTGTTTCACTTGGTCGAAGCCTATCCTATTTGACCAAGAAATTGAAAGATAATTGTTCAGTTATTTAAGGAAATGGGTGGTCTTTTGCCGTTATCATTATCTTCATGATATGAATCTAACTTTCAACGAAATGTCTTCCTGTGGTTCGATAGAATTTGGTATAAGGTTATCCCCAAATAACCTCAATTCATCAGCGAACAACAGCTCACTAAATTTCAATTTTTCTCTTTTTCCTTAAATAACAATTTTTAGAAGTCCGGGTAGGAAACAGGATTTAATGAATATAAACTCGAATCACTTTTAGATTCATTAGAGGCACTTGTAAACTCACACATCGTATACCAAAAGAAGCAGAGACAAGCTCTGAAAATTGTCTCTGGTACCTTAGCGCAACTTCGTAATTTCATGATCACGATCATTTAACTGTTGACCTTTACAAATTGTGTTGAGTGAACATTCTAATCAATGCGATTATATTTTGACAATTTCACGAAAGAGCGTGAATAATGTTTACATTTCAGACTTGATTGCCAAGGTCCCTTTTAACCGGGTACGCTGAATCTTTTCCTTTTTCCACCAAACGTGATCTTATTTTCCTATTGAAACTACTTACCAGCATACGATCAATGTGTGTCTTGCTGGTACTAGTCTATGAGTTGAGCGCCCATTTTAATCAAACAACTGAATTTGACAGCCCAGATGTCAAACTCAAAGCTGCGTAGTGCCAACGCCTTTCAAGGCCTTTAATCACGCAAAGTATCATGTTTGAAATTCCAAAATAACAAAACATTTCTGAAGTCTTCGAGTGGTTTTCTTTAAAAATATCAAGGTTTGTGAGTCTATTGAAAAGACGGTTTGTTCTAGGTTTTGATGAGGTGTGCATGTAAGCATGATCTGCATTATTCATTATGTTTATCGCCGATTCTTAAAAGAAATGGCTGACTGAGAACGTTCGACAAGAAACATCCGCTTTGGTTGGGAAAGCTTGTGCTGGATCGGCACAAAGGAACTCTGTACAGATGAAGTCACCTTTACCCTTTGTCCATCGGTCCGATTTAACGGATGTGAAAAAAATCAAAACTTAGATAAACAGTCGTGTTATTCTATATTTTTCTTCTTCACCTCCTGATGAAACTCGTTGACCCCAGAGAAAACCTGTTCCGTGATTTTCAGATGAATTCTCACAGGAGTTCTCGTATTTCCAACAACTGGGAATGAATCAGTAGTGATGAAGGTTAGTTCCCTTGGCCCCTTTCATCGGCTTTTGTGCTCTCTTATCGAAACTGCTCATTCACACCTCTTTGAGACTAATTTGTAAATGTTTTCTTTAGTACAACTTGTTTAGTATTGATTGCACTCGGGATGATGTTCGTGTACAAATGAGAATCCAGCTGATGTTTGATGGCACCCTTGACCCTGTAATTACCGCAACGACTGAAACCTAAGAAAAATAATATTTTCTGGACCAACAATCACACCAGCTAATATCGAGTATTGAATTCTGTTAATGGCAATATACTGTCAGTGTGGGTCTCTGAGTGAATGGATTAGCCGTTGTATTTAAATTATCTAACCAGGATAACAAACTTGAACTTTGAGTTACAAGGCGGACGGACTCCGTTAAATATAATTTTTGAACCGGAGATTTCTAAATTTTCCTTTTTCCTGGGATGGGCATGTAAATCTTCTTCTGGTTTGCATTAGTTTCAAACGTCAACTCACGCGTTGCTGTTTGTAAGTTCTTGATTATGGTGCTACGCAGGACATTTGTTTTTAAGGTTAAAATTTAGCAGAAATAAACGATCTCAGTACTCCTAGACTGACAAGTTCGTAAAAAAAATTCATGTTAAAAAATTCTAAAATGAAAAGAGATGTAATTGTCTGTTCACAATCCTGTTATGGTTTGGCACGATATCGAACGTACCAGCTATTTCATGGTCAAGCTTGGAATTCATCCAGTGTACAGGCCCTTCAAAACCTAAATGTTTGCGCCTGCCTTTTATTAGGTTATTTCTATTAAAAGTGATAATTTTTTTTCAAAAATTTTCCGTCCATGAATACCTTAGGTTTTGCAATGAACATTGACATTCCTATTTCGCCGGCAAATCTCTTGGCTTAAAGATATATTCCACTTCGCATCTTTTACAATTTTAGTGGAAAACATTGAAAATATTTGCTTTAATGTTGGTGATCTTTTCGTACTGCTCAAAATTTTTGTGAAGGACCGGTGATTTAGCGCAGTACAGACATTAAACACACTTTTGAAATTTCAAAATGTGCACAATTTGGGAAAGATCATATTGTGCTTTCAATAAATCTATGCTCGTTGTATAGATCAGGAAGTGTACGCAATCTAGTGAAATTTTTAGGGAAATATGAGCAATTTCATCGTATCATTTACGATTCCATAAGAATGTCTGCTGAGTTCTATTTGTGTGGTCTGTGTTTTGTTCTCGTGTCGCGCCAGGCCTCAAACCTAAAAGCTGGCTCCGTCGAGGTCGAAGTAAAATACAGCAACATTGTATGGTCGCGTCTACCTCTTTTTCTTTAAAGACGAGAAGAAGGAACTGAACAGACAGTGATAAAGTGATTGTCTCGCACGAGCTTGCCAACTTCAAGGAAAAAGGGGGGAAAGCTTCGAATTTTGAAGAATGGATGTCAACAAAATAGAGTTACAATTTATCACTAAGGAATGTGGATAATTTATAGCTTTACGTTTGAAGATGAAAAATCTAAGTAACGCCCTCAAGTGGGAAGATTTCTGGAATGATATCATAAAATATATTCCAGGATATAATTCTGACTGAGCTTAGGAGTCGAAACTGAAATGATGCAATCATGTCATGTTTAGCGATTGAGCTTGTTAAAAGCAGACCGTCTTGATTATTCTGATTTGGAAAATGCTATGTGTTGGTCATATATAGCAGGGTCAGGATTTGGAGAATGGGGGGGGGGGACGGGGGCAAGCTGATACCAAGAGGAGATTCCGTTAGGCTGTTTGGTTGCTGGTTTCGTGAAGAAACGTTCAAAAAAGCTTTTGACCATTTTGATCAGGATGAAATGAGGAATTTTATGATTCCCTTATTAGGATAAACATCTAACAGCATTTAGGACAAAATTAGATAAAATTGTTGTAGACAACACTACCTAGAATGTTATGATTCAATATTTTAAAACATAATAATGCATGCTGAAATTAACAAGTCTGCACCACCTGAGTCTTCGCCTTTATTTTCGGGCTTTAAGTGATTTATTTACCGAAGGTATCCTTAGCCCGCTTACTCCTTTTGAGCTCTGTTTTGACCTCTCGTAATTTTTAAGGATTTTGCTGACCATATAAAGGAGTTATTAGGACGAAATACTTAAGAAAGTATTAGTTTTCAATTAGCCTGCTTGGGATTAAACTAAAAAGAGGCTTTGCCAAACACGCGCAAGTACATGCTTGAAGTGCATTAACAAGTGGTAACTACATTCTAAAAGGACCACCAAGTGATAGTCACTAATAGCTCTTCAAATATTCGATAAGATGATGTACTTCTGATAAGAAAGTGCTTTAAAGACTCTAGTGGGAAACATATAACACAGTACCAAAACTTGCTTTTTAATCTAAAACCTTACAAACACATGTTACAATACACATGATGGTTTTTTAAATAGGTGAAACCTATCCCCAAAAGGGAGATTTCAACAGGTAATTCTGAGTTAATTTCTCAAATTCCTAGCAATTACGAAATGACGGACATCAGAATCATGATAAGTTGAGTTCAGTGAGAAGTCTCCACTTCCATACTTCTTTAAAATTGTCGTAAAGTTTGTCCCGCTACTGCACTAAAATTTGATAATTAAAACAAACGCAATGGGTAGTGCTTCATCGATGACTATAAAGTCAGTTTTTTCGATGAAGACCTGCTATAAAAAACAGATGTCCCAGACCTCACAAGTTACTGAATACTTGGCAAAGATGATTGTATTGTTGAGAAATGACCCACTAATCATGGTGAGCTTTCAATTGTTTTTTTGTTATCTTAAGATCTATAGGATGACCCATACAATATACTTGAGATAAGCTGTATTGCGTAAACAAACTTTGTTTTTAGTTCTTTTTGTTTTTTTTGTTTTTTTTTTGTTTTTGTTTTTGTCTTTTTTTTTTTTTTTTTTAATTTCCTTTATTTGAATCAACTATCCGATGGTGAACATGTTTCCGGCTTAAAAATCCCAATGATTCCGAAACGAGTCCCCGGCATCCAGTTGGTGCGCACAATCAAAGTCTGTTAGTTGTTTTCTCTGAATGTCATTAGGACACTTTATTTTTCTTCAAGGGTTGAGAGATTGACTTAGAAAGTATTTAAAAAATATCATCAGGCATGCCGGTAAGCAAACTACATCTTACCAAATTTGTTGAGCTTCTATTTCTCGTTTTGAGTTTGTGCAAATCACAACCTTCTATGACAAGAACCTGGCCCGATACAGTTGACATCATATTCGTTCAGATTTAGGAAAACTTGTCGAAAACAAAGCTCCATCTTCCAACTATCGTTTTCCCTCTTGGTTGGCAAGAATACCTACATCTTCTCTTCTACGTGATTCCCATAAAAACCCCGTAATGTGAACGCCGGTCCGACAACGGTAATGTCTGCACACTTACCGGTTTTTTGCGGTTCTCATCACAGTTGTGTGCAAAACGGTCAATTATAAACGATGTGTTGGTTTAGAGGTAAATCATGTACCTCTGGCCGGCGGTCTTTTTGAGAAAATCACTCGCAAGAAATGAGTGACACAGCGGCAACAATGTTAAAGAAGGTTTTGGAAAAAGCGATTAAGAAGTAAGGAGTTAACATGTCATTTGAAAAGTACTTCCTTCCGGAAGACAAAACTAATTTTGAAGATTTTTATAGTTTTGTCCGATGTGTTAATCTCGGTTTCTGCGGTAAGCCAATTCTGTAGGGGCCGAAATAACGATTAGAAACATGGTGGTTATAAAATGTGATTTGAAATAATTCGATATGCATGCTGGGGTTGTTTGGCCCTCCACAAAATATAAACTGTGGCATTTCTGTAGAGAATGTTTTATTGCCTATGTTATCCTTTATATTGATCGGTTTATGGGTTAAAGTGTTTATTGCCTTCGGCTTCCCATGTATCCCTGTAATCGATTAGGTGTACAACCTGCTATGCACAGCAAGTGTCATAAGGAAATACATGTTTAATTGTAGGACTGTCTGACTATTTATATCACATTTATCACTACACGTACACTGAAGATGGGATAATATTATACAAAATATGCACATGTATTTGGTTTCTCAGGGAAAGGGTAACCTAGTTGTCTCGAACATATTACAGTCCGATCTGATTGCAAAGTCATTTTGAACCTCTTTCTGTATTTCCTTTTTATTTTGTTTCTTCCTATGCTTCCTTTCTTATCAAAGAAACTTTCAACATTCGCGCAGGAATTTGTAATAGTGTCGCCTTTCCCTTTTAATCAAGGTAACTTATCCGTCGGCTCCCTTTTATGGGTGTCGAGTTGTTGGCATCTAACAGGAAATACATTGTCGTTTTATCTGCGGCGTTATGAACAGATTGCTGTAATATTCTGAACGTTTCGTATATCTCTCAAATTTTAAAATGACCCGGTCTTATCATTTTGACACCACTTCTGTGTGGAGGGCTAATGCTCAAGAACTCCAATCACTCTTGATAGCAAAGGCGCTCATCTGATTCAGTCAACTTGCTAGCTTCCACTGGATTAGCACGTGCATCGGCTAGAAAATCCTCGCAGTACTTAATCAAGGTAAGCCGTTTGCTGCCTGAAAAGCGTTACTAACAAAATCCAAATCCTTTTCCGTGCAACCTTTCCATTGCCCGAGTTAAGGTATGCCTCCCTTGTTTCTTAGTTATAAAAGAAGCAAAAAATTCAAACACAAACAAATTTTGAAAATATGAAATCTCTTCAGCTTTGGTAAAACAGCTAAGGAAATTCACAATTCTCTTTGTAAAGAAGACTAAACTGTAAATCGTTCTTCTCGAAATATTTTCTCACAAAAGAATTTACGGTCAAAGTTTCGTAATTACAAACATCAGCTCTTGATCATAAAATGTCATCAAAGTCAGTGGAAGATCCTTTGACACTCTTTTTTTAAGAAAGAATCCTTGACACCGTCTCACCTTCTGATAGGTTTCAGCAGATAGTCTGAGGTTTGGCGAAGAATTGTCTGCATTTGAGTAATTCTTAGTCATAACCCCTTATTACAACCTACCCTTATGGAGTGTATCGGTCGACCATCCAGTTTGCCGTTGCAAAAAACAAAAAGACGGTTTGACTAGGTATGCGCGATCCCGGGTGCGCGACGAACAAGCATCTTAAAGACTCGTGGGCTCTTAAACTGCGCTTTCTTATTGCACACGACACGTCAAAATCACCTAAGATATGTCATAGGACTTCGCTAAAAAGAAGAAGCCACTTTCTGTCAACTCAGAGACTGAATGGAATTGAAATTATATTTGCGTCCAAGTAGTGGGATAGATCTGAGATAACCACCTTTATCCATTTTCTCCAAGACCTTCAATTATCCTTGAGCTCAATATTCGCTTTAAGTTGCTGAAAAACAGTATAAACTCCATTTTCTCTTTCCTTTCGTCATAATGTCTTTGCAATGGTTTGTTATATGTGAAAAAAAAAACTCTACAAAAAAATCCCATAAAAACTTCTGTCAGGCCCTGTACATTTAGAGGAAACGAACTACTTTCCTTTTGACTTTATATCATAAATTTTTTAACAAAGGATATCATTGGAGCTTTGGCTGCCCTTTAGAGGCATGCGAACGCATAGTACGCTGACCAGGATTAACTACGCCCCACCTTTTCTATCTATCATTGTCTTCTCAGGCTTATTTTGTGTTACTTGGGTCGTAAATTTGGGTTAAAAAGTCAACTTTGAAGAATTCGTACATTGGTAAAGGGAAAACAGATGTTATGGTTCAAATTTTGAACAAAGAGGAAAGTCACCTTTACGAGAGGAAAACCTCCTGCGGCAAATCGCACGCAACTAATCAATTAATGACGCCACTACAAACCACAAATAACGTAATTTTGTGTCGAGCTCTAAGACACTGTCTGCCATAGCACCGTGAAATAACCTAAAAATTTTCAACGAGGAAGTAGACGTCAATCCTATTTACTATTCCAAAAAAATTTGCTAATTTCCTATTTACAATAGGATTTACGTAGTTCACACAAATCAAACTTCACATTTATCCTTATCAAAAATAAGAGGACCATATATAGCAGTTGATAACTAACGACATTTCACACATTCTGGGTCAAGCTCTTTGTTACACGACTTGATATTTCCTGCCAACGTTTCTGTATTTGAAAACTGAAGCTATTATTGAGTTTTGGCTAATGGCGATAACAGACTATTAATTTTTTTTTCCCTATGTGTGTGTTTTTCCAAAGAAGAGTGTTAATTTTGTCATTTATCAGCAATTTCTATTTTTCCTGCGCGCGCCCGCGCATTTTTGATCCACCCATCCGCTCAGTGGGTGTGCACGTACAGGATATTACATGGTCGCGCGCCAGGTCATACGCAATCCTTTTAGTTACGCAGTAATTTTGACTCGCACGCTGTTGTTCCTACGAAAGAGAAAAATTGGCCATCTTGAACTGAGCCAGCGAGATACCAAATTATACGGATTTCAATCGAAGTCATCCACCCCGGCTCGGTGATTGTAATGAAAGGAAAAAAAATGCGGGTCTTGGCTAGTCCACTTTTCTGTGATGCTGTGTGTAGCTATGAAAACATTAATATCTACAGCAATTATGTTAGTTCATGTCTAGCCACGAAGAAGGTACATATTACAGGAAAAATCCTACTATTTCATGGAAAATTTCAGAAACTCCTAGGACTTTAAGAACGAAAAATTGTTTGATGCCCTGATAACTTACAACCTTCCGATAACTCTCGACTTGTTGTTTATCCTTACTAAACAAGCGCGCGTGGATTGTATAGGTATATCATTCCTAATCTTTAATCAGTGCTAGACGTCGGAATGGGGTCACTTCCTGCTTCTTACACATTCTAATGCTCGAGGAAAAATGTTTTTTACAATTTTCAGAGCTTTTAAGGTGAGCGATAAAATGATCGTGACTACAGGTAAGATTTTGTACTATTCTACAATTTTACCCAGGGACTTAACCGCAATCGAGTATTCAATTTTCTCATTTCAAGATTACACCCGAATTCATTTGTTGTTCCTCAGTCTCACTGTAAATGCCAAACTAGTGTAATCCCGCTACGAAACTGTTGGTTATATCACATTGCTATGAGCTTACACGAACAAAGAAGCCTTACATTGCAAAAAGGCCGACCAAATCAGCGATTTTGACCTCTCCTTCGCCATCTTGATCTGCAGACGATTACGATGGCAAAGCACCAAGGGAATGCCGACTGAATCAGATTACTGTGTGTTGACCTGCGCAGCCGTCACGCTAAGTATGACATTCGCGCCCTTTCTGTCAGTTGAGAGAACAGCGAATTTGTTTGTCGTGTTTCCAAGTTGGCGTTAGAAGATAGCGCCATTTGTTTTAAAGCCCACAATAGTTCAGTTTTGTCATTTCCCGATACAAACAACATATGTGATCGACAAACTTTGAGATCTTTTCATCCTTTGATCAGCTTGACAAAAAATTATATATCTCGGTGTTCAATAACGCTGTTTCGTTGTTTTTGTTGGCGGGTTAATATGTAATAAAAAACAGATATCCATTGTTCGCGTTTATTCGAATAGCTTTTTAATTAAGAAACTTTTCTAGGAAGGCTTAACCAAAATGTTTGACATAGTTTAATTTTTTGAAAATCATTCCGCAAGATGTTTAACATATTTTCTGTTATATTGAAAAAAAAAAAGAGTGCTATGGAGTCAAAACAAAATTAACCACAAGACTTAAGTTCTAAAGAAAATTATATGACACAGCGGATTTACCAAAATTAAAACGCTTATTAAAACAAGCTAGCAGAAAATAAGGAAGTTTTAAAATACCGCTAAACACCTTGAACTGTTCTCAGCTTTCTCAACTTTTCCGGTGACTTTTAATTGTTTATTTACATAATACCCTCGGTGAGTTCATATTAATTATGACACTTAATAAGGAGGCTCGTTGTTTACCAACACGAACATTCCATGACATAATTTACTGCTGGACAATAGACGAGAAGCAAAGAGTCTCAGAGCAAGTCAAAGAGCGATCGAAGGCACACTGTTGATTTCTCGTGCTGCTATTTTCCTTATTGTTTAAAGTTAAAAAGTGATCGAGGTTCTCATCACCGCTTATTATAAAGATGATTTGTATCAATTGGTTTGTCTGGGTGTGAGGTCCCATGGGACGTTAAGGTCTTATTATAAACTGGTGTATTATAGTCCTGAAATTGAGCCGAAAACAGGTCAATAAAAATCCTTGTGAGTCAAAGCATTAAAACAAAGTAGAGAAGGGGTGAGCAAAGTTACAACCAGCAGTAAAGTAAAGAGGTTGAGAATTTTTGGGATAAGGTAGGTGAGCATTGCTTTATGGTTAATCGACAGAGCCCGCCTTAGATACGTCTGACGCTCTTTTAGTTTCATAATGTCGAAATACAAGGGAAAAAGAAACGTAATAGGTCCAAAGTTGGACCGAAATTGCCTTATTAAAAGAGGATTTGAAGATTACTTGGCTCGTTTCTCAGCTGTCAGTCTAGTAAACCCAAGCACCACAACCACGAGTGAAAACGTTTTTTCTAAGTTGTCCGGCCAGTAAAATCCTCTTCAGAAAATCGGGCAGAACAAACTGGCAAAAGAAATGTCTAAGAGTTGAAAGTCCACGATAGATTCTTACGTGAGTACTTACTTAAAATGTTTGAAAGAACCAAGAGAGTATAAAGACGAGTTTTGAAAAACATCTTAGTTAATCCTGTAGGCAGTCGTAGTTGATATGCACCTGTTATTTCGTCATGAGGAATTATGAAAGGAGGCAGCTAGAAACTTTTTACTTGGGAGAAAATTTGGCTGGTCGTGATGTAAAACGCGCAAGATAAGCCGACAAAGTGCGCAATCAGTTATTATCGGCTTAATCTCTATTGAAAGAAGTCTGGCCACTTCAGTCATAAAACATTTAGATCAATAACTTTTCTGCACGAGTAAATAAAACTGATAAATAGAGCAAATACGATTTAGAACCTACAGCACACACGGAGAAGGTCTTGACACTCCCTTTTTAAGTTTTCACTGTTACATTCAGTCAAACAAGTCAAAGAGTTCTCGTTGCACCACGGGATAATTATCATATATAGTTGTCATGACTTAACAACTTTTATTGTGCTAAAAGACAAAAACAATGGTTGTTAAAATGATACGACCGTGTAGTGACAATCTCTTAATTAACTACTAGCCTCGCAGAATGTGAACGCGTTTGCTAAATTTTGAAGCTCTTTTGAAAACTTGCTACGATTTTGCCTATAAACTTTAAATACTACCTTCATGGGTTATAAAGATCTCTTTCGGTCATGAAAGATCGGTCTAATAGCTTATCGGTCTAATAGCTTGTTTTAATTAAGTTTTTTTTCTCCCATTACATAACATTCATAGAATAAAGTGCCGTCAGTAGCTGACTTTGTCTTCTTTATCAAGTGTAGCTGCGGTAACCACTTTGAACGAGACCCGCGCAGCGGAATTTCATTAGGAGGCCAGATTTCTCTTTTGTTCCAAATTCTTATGATAAACCTTTATTCTTTTATCTTGCCAGATAAAGACACCGCTCTAACTGCAGCTAACATGGTACTATTCAAGATACTAACACTTTTCCAGCTTTTGGTGGCAGTGGAATTTTCATTCTTCTCTCCTGTCACATCAAGTCAGTGGCTGTAAGTATCAAACCAAGAAATCTCGGTACCTTAATAAAATCCTCTTCGAGAACGAAGGGGATTTTATTGATTGAAGACGGTGCATATTTTTTCGCACTGTCTGGTCTCCGCCGTCGTTAAGTTCAAAGTATTACTTTATACCATCTAAATCTATCAGCATCTAAACACTATGACATCGCAGCTCAAGAAAAAAATTGTGCTCACAGCTCTTGATGACAGTAAAGTGGGTTTATGATTCAACTGGTCTCTTTCTTTAAAAATTGAGAGGTACAACAACAAAAAGTCATTCCCGGCCAGGCATCGTGGTAACTGAATTAAAATAGACAAACTTTAATCACGAATGGATAAAGGCTGATAGTTTCAAAAGAAACTGTTTGGGGCTGCGTCGGTGGGGGTAACGAAATAATTTCAATATATCGACAAAGTTGAAATGGTAAATTGGCCACCGTTACGATTATAAAAGCTGAAAAAGGAATGAAAAGGCCGTAAACGCAATCAGGGCTTTACAAAGGCACAAAGAAAAAGGAACCTGCCCAGAATCTCTACAATATAGGGCGAGGGCCAAAATAGGAGCGGACGAGGATTTCAAAAAAGAGATAAAGCAAATCCGTAACAACGCGGAGCAAGAAACAATAAAGGCGATCATGTGCTTCCAGAACGTAAAAGCAAACAACCATCATCCAACAATAAAATTTACGGCTGAAATTTCCGATAAGGAAACAATATTCCTGGACACCTACATCTACAAAGGCGAACGATTCGAAAAAGACGCAATTCTCGATGTGCGTACTCATTTTAAACAAACTGAGACATTTCAGTATACACACTATAGTTCCTGTCACCCATAAGGAGTTAAAAAAGGCTTCATAAAAGGGGAGGCCCTTAGACTTCTCAGAACAGACCCCTCTCAAACAATATTCGAGGAGAAAATTGCAAATTTCAAAGCGCATTTGCTAAAGAGAGGCTACCCAGAGGACCTCATTAACACAACCCTCTCAGAGGTGAATTTCAAAAGCAGGAAATTAGCTCTTCAACAGAAACAGAAGACGAACCCACGAATCTTGCCTTTTGTTACACAATACCAACCATCAGTGCCAAACCTAAAGCAAATTCTCATGAGAAACTGGCATTTAATAGAAACACAACCACTACTGAGCGAACTATACAAAACTCCGCCGCTCGTATCTTACAAAAGAGGGCGGTCGCTCAAAGACATACTCGTTTGGGCCAAACTTTCATGATAGGCTATTCTAAACACGCGCTGGGGAGTCGTGTAGGCCTGTCAACCCCATTTTACAACAGGCGCACTTACTTGATAAATCGAGAACTTGTAAATAGCACCAAAGATGGACAAATCAATCGCTTCATTAAATTGATGAAAAGAAAAAATTAGAGGCAATTTAAAAACATATAGTTGAAATTTAAAAACGATCTATGGCAAAAATGATTAAAAACTACGAGCTTTCGACTTCCCGAACTGCAGTCTTCGACGGGTAAAATCGCTTGCTTATCATTCAGTTCTTTGTTTTTAATCACTTTTACCAGAGATCGTTTTTAATTTTCAACTATGTTTCATCCTGGCTGCGGCCTTTCAATATTTTCTCATAAAAACATATAGATTATTCTCTTTGGGCCAAAAGTACAATCAGTGACACTCAATTTCCGTTTTATTCATTAACCTAATTTTGAATTTTTGCCCTAGAGCTGCTAGAGTTAAAAAGAAGATTGTAAATTGTAACTTTCAAAATTGAATCAGTGGCATACACGTAAAATTTGTTTTTCAAAGTATCTGATTCCAATCGTAGATTAGATAGTATTCATAAATGATAACACCTAATCTGTTAACATTTATAGATCGCTGGCGCTAAGCAGCTCTGTTGCGAAGTTTAACACGAGACGAAGCTGTGACGAAGCCGGTACCCACTTTAACAACAGACAAGTTCAAGTCTGCAAGAGGAATGTTGACGTCATGAACAGTGTTAAATTTGGTGCCACAATTGCCGTTCAGGAATGTCAACACCAGTTTCGCTACCGAAGATGGAACTGTACCACTTTGCAATTTGAAAAATCTCCTGTCTTCGGAAATTCTGTAAACGGAGGTAGGCAACTTTTCGTCACATTTTGATTTCATACCCAAGCGTCACTTGTCGAACTCCTGTAAAAGCCTCCATCAAGAAACCCTCACTCTTGAAGTCTAGTAAGAAATTGGACCGTCTAATGTTTAATTTCCTCTTAATGACAGTGCCTGTAATATTACGCAGCATGTAATTAACGGTAGACAAGTGAAAATAATTTTTAATGAGCTTTATTCCCGCTTATTCTGTGTAGGAACTAGGGAAGCTGCTTTTGTTCATTCCATTTCGTCAGCTGGGGTAGCTTATGCTGTGACGCATTCCTGCAGTGCGGGAAAACTTGGACGAAGGTGTGGCTGTGACCAGAAGAACAATGGAAAAATGTCGAAAGAGGGTTGGAAATGGGCAGGATGTAGTGATGACATCGACTTTGGAATTGAGTTTTCCAGAACTTTTGTGGACGCAAGAGAACGTGGTCGTAAGGGAGAGGATCCTTCTCGTATTTCCATGAACTTGCACAATAACAACGCAGGGAGAATGGTGAGTTACTATGCATTTCAGCTTCAGGCAAGATCATTCAAAATCATAGGGGTGTTCATGAGGTCATGTCGTGGTTTCAATTTGCGGATTTCGATCCATTTTGTTTGCTTCTGCTCTGGAAAGTTCGTCAAGATGACGGCAGCATGAGACGAGATTGCAAAATTGGTCCTGGTCCTCTTAGTTCGCATCTTATTGAAAGACCCAATTGAAAGCTAAAGATTTATATCGATAATTAGTATCAGTAAAGGAAAAACAATTGGCAAACTCATGTGCTACAACCAAGTTTAGTCCAGACCTGAAAAATAGACAGAAAATACTCTTGCAGCGTTCTTAAGTGTTTTTCAGAATACGGCTACTATATCTTTGTCTTTCCCTTGTATGTTAAATGAAATAAGAGGATAAAATGCGAAAAAACATGAAATCTACACTAAACAATCTTTTAACCAACTATAGCCTCCTAAGCTGATAGCTAGCGTTACAGTAACATCTGCATAATCCTCCCCAGCGTCTTCTTCTTGTTCTTCGACTTTCAAAGTAAACTCGAGCTGTGAGGATCCTTTGACGAAAACAGGAAGAAAACCAAACTATCATTTTCACCCTATTGGTTCATTTTGTGCAAATTAAAGTATTTTCAACAACAAAATTAGGCGACCGGCGCTTCCGTGTTTACTCATGAAAGGTCCAAAACTCGAAAGGGTCGAGTTTTCTTAAGCATATTCTCTGTCATCGGCGCTTCGAAAAGGAGTTTACATGGAGTAAGAGAAAGCAGACCGAGTGAATGCACTTTTGGTATTTTGATCAAGTAAAAGTAGTATGTCCCGCCGACGATTAGTTAATTTACACTTCTATCAACAGGCCATCCTAAAGTACATGAAAATTCAGTGTAAATGCCACGGTGTGTCAGGGTCATGCAAGGTGAAAACCTGCTGGCGAACCCTTCCCAATTTTAGACTGGTTGGAGATCATATCAAAGAAAAATTCGACGGAGCCACGGAAGTAGAACTAAAGCAGATTGGATCAAGGAGAGTTCTTCTTCCAAGAAATCCAAATTTTAAACCACACACTGCGGTCGACCTTGTTTACATCGATCGTTCACCTGATTTCTGCACGCCAAACCTTAGCACTGGCTCCCTTGGAACCCAAGGAAGGATGTGTAACCGCACATCTCAAGCTATAGATGGATGTGAGTTGATGTGCTGCGGTCGGGGTTACACCACACACCAGGAGGCCAGGGTGGAGCGCTGTGAATGCAAGTTCTATTGGTGCTGTTATGTCAAGTGTCGCGAATGTCAGAGGCGAGTCGAGGTTAGCATCTGCAAGTAAGCTAGGCCGGTTCAGTCTCTCGACAATTGTGAGCTTTCATATGGCACAAACGTTTTTGAGACGCGGACGGAAGCCAGTGGTGGAGAGTTTCTATTCTTTCGTTTGCGACAAATTTGTAAAGCAAGATCTTTTCAAGTGGTTAGTTCTGACTATAGAGCATCAAGTCGATTCAATTGATGCTCTCTTAATTGGCTATTAACTTTTTTCTCTGACAGCCGTCCGCATTTCAAGAACGTCTCTGCTCAGACTCCTAATGTTTTCGGAAGGGAACCGGTGTTATATACTGAAGTGAATGAGAAGATCATTCACCTTTAAGCAAGGTTTAGAGCACTACACTTTTCGTCACACCAGTGCAGGTTATCATTAGTTAGTTTAAGAAACAGGTTCAGCGCAAATATAAGTGTAGACTAAAATTATTACAAATCACGGTATAATCATTAGGGTCCTGAAAATAATCACGTGACATTCTCAGGGAAACATCAAAGATGACACCGGCATATTTTAAGTGAATCCAAACTGGAGCTTCATATCATTTAAGTGTTTGCACTCGTCATTTGAGTCAGATTCTTATGTGAGAAGCTGAGTGTCTGTAGATTCTGTAGAATGTCTGTAGAATGTCTGTAGATAGAATGTCTGTAGCTGAATGTCTGTAGAACAAGGGGCCACTAATCTGAACTCTTCTCAAAGTCTAGCTCTCGTAGAGGTATGGAGTGATTGATAGTAGGTGAGGAAGGAAGGCCGGCTCATGCGATCATGGTATCACTGACGACAATTTAAGGAAAATAAAGTGAAGAGTAAACACAGTTTAAGTGACCATAGGAATAAGAGTTAGTAATGAAAAATGGGGATGGCCGACTGAAACAATTTTTAAAGAAAACAAGAAAGAATTTCATGATTTTGCGTGTTACGTGAGAGTGGTTCTTTAATTGAAATGTTAAAAATTATCAAATACCAAGCAAATCAAGACGTTTAAAAGCACAGAAACATTTTCATATTTATTCGAGCAATAAAATAATAGATTGATGTAGTCCACTGGTAACTGCATATAAGGTGTACACCTTGCAATCTCTGGTTTACATGTAGTCTTATAATAGTGTAAACGACAGTAGTGACGTAGAACCAGTGTCGGTAGCCTCTGTTGTGGTGTGTGACAACGTTATATCTTAAGTTATATGAAAAATATTTCCAACAACCTACGCCGCAATTCTAGATGTTCCTCCTGCGTGTACAGGAAGCATAAACCATTGAAAAGCGGCTATGTTTGCAAAACAGTAACTCAAAACTACAAGCTAATAAAATTGTAAATATTTTAGAAACGTCAGCTGCAGCTTGATTTCCGTTTATTTAACTCTCTCTATGAGAATCCTTCTCGTGTAGCTACGACATCTTGCAGCCACGTGAGGCTAACAGAAAAATAGCACGGTCAACGGCATGAGCTTTGATTTTTAACAATAAAAACATTTCATGTCACTTCTCGACCAAAACTCGATCTCACATTAAAGATTGTCACTTTTTATACGAAGAACTCTCCCATCAATTAATTTTCCAAGTGATAATTTTAGTGTGAAAAAAGTCGAGCCTCCACTACAATTCAGCTCACTACAATCGCTATGAGCCTTAACGATCAACCTTCCCTTTTTTTTGTTTTCAGCGGAAGATCAATATATTCACACTCGTTCAACATCTCTACAACTGCTACCTCTCCTCCCTTCCCCCGCTCCTTCCACGACGCGGAAACAGCCACCTGCAAAGCGCGTTCAACTGTTAGGATATTATCACCGACTGACGAATCGTGTTAAGCTAAATGCGTGACAAACCCCTCCAGTAGATAGGTCCTGACAGTTAGATTTCGCGAAGGAAGAATAAATGGCTGCACAAATAAAGGAAAAGGTTCTTCAAACTATTAGATTTTGTTTAAATTACTTGTTTTCTTTGGTTACAAGGCTTTTCTTCTTTGCGTCAATCAGTTTTGACAAAGTTTTATTCAAGTGTGGTACGAAGAAAAGATTTAAGTTCACACGGAGAATCTAACTCCAAACTTGAGTTCCAGTGCCGTAGTAACTGAGCAACAGGGATCTTACATGTGATGTTAACCGTATAACTCTCAAATGTAGTCTAGACAACTTTCAAGATCTCTATGATATTTTAAATCCATGCATTTACGACTCGAATAGAGAAACAATCGGCTTCTTGCGAGAGACCCCCCCCCCACCACCCTTTCTTAAAAGAGAATAGAGGACGACATTGCTATAGAGTTCACGACACAATGATAACAACAACAAAATATACATTTGTAACAATAAAAAAAGGTTTTTAAAATATATGACAACAGCAACAAATTTACGTTAGCATGTGCTTTAAAAAGCTACTAAGTCTTTCTCAGAAAGATACAAATCATTATTACCCAATACACTCTGAAGAAAGTTGTTACTCGTAATTTGACTCATACTGATAAGTCTTCATTCTTATACCCCAGCTACGAAAGGCTTCTTTTTCGGCTTCAAGTGCAATTTACTCATAGCGTAATCTGTCTTAGCTGTTAGGATTCACACAACAAAAATGAAATTCTTTAAAAAGTAAAGAAAGAGTACGACTTGTCTGACTGAAGTCATTTTGGAAACGAAACCAGGCTTCCGAAGGCGTGACAAACTGGAATTCTCTCATAAATCAATATTTAAACAGACATTTAAATCCAATAGACTAAGAGAAATATATTTTTTTAAATACGAAGACTACATAAAATGATTTCTACATCTAAATACAGGATAAAGAGTCCTGAAAGATTAAAAATGTAGTTGATCACGCAAGCCATGCATCTCAGTTGTGCATTTTATATTTAACTCTATCACTGTATAAACACGAAGTCAGCAGGAAGACAAAAACTGCTGCCGTAAGATTACACAACGTAAAATAGCAAACTAGATACTGAAAAAACAAACTAACGGTAAACCTCAGTGAGCAGTTTACTTTCCACGCTCACAGGCAAACGTCTATCAATTCATGTATTTTTTTGTTTCAAGTAAGAAAGAACAGATTCAATTACATCAACTGAAACTGATAAAAAGAAAATTTTGCTTATGCATTAATTAAATTATCCAAATAAGTTGGTTACATCTTGATCAAGTGAAGGGAGTCTCAGGACATATAACGATTGATCCAAGGGATAAACTCTGTGACGCGCACATACACCCCATACTTATTTCGTAATCCGCATCCCAGGCTGCTGCCCCAGCTCACCACCCCGCCCAGTACCCACTTCCCGCTCAGTGGGTCCATGGAGACAAATCCACCTCCAGAGTCTCCATGGCAGGAATCTTTTCCACCTTGAACCTGACCAGCGCATAGCATTTTTCGAGTCACAATGTACCCTTCATCCTGGAAGGCGGCTTTGCATCTATCGTTGCCGATGGTGGGAATACAGATCTCTTTGAGGACGTTTGCAAACTGCCCAACGGAGTCCTGGCTCACTCTATAACCCCAGCCTACCACTCGGCCGAATTTTCGAGGCATAAACAAACTCTTATGTCTGGAAATCGAGAAAACCAAATAAGTTACTCACATGGTATGGTGGCCCCTACATGGCAGCAGAAAATCAAAACGGAAGGAATCATTGCTTTGTAGGGAGAGGATTGTTGAAACTTTTGTCGTTATCGTTCGAAACTTATAAAAAAGCAAGAAAATGAGGGTCCACACACCTCAATCAACTTATGAATTACAATAAAAAATTAGTTTTTTCCCATCAGGCAAACGGCACTATTAAATGTTAGGAACGTGTTTTTGCATAGTTCCTCTCTCCCACAAATACGTTTGTCTTTTACAGTGGTCCAGGAAACATTGTTACTCATTAAATATAAAGAATTGGACGTAGTAAATAAATGTTTGACTTACGCAGGTTTTTCTGGCAGACAGACGGGTCTGACGTAATCTGATATTTTGACTTCACGATCCAGTTTCAAAAGCGCCAAGTCAGACTCAAACAGCGTGAAATTAAAGTCCCGATGATTAATGATCTTTATGACTCTTCTCCTCTGAATGTGGCTGTCGTTCATTTTGCGGATATCGAGTAGACCAGCAAAAATGTCTAGTTTTGAAAGGGGGATGATGTCTGATTGTTTGCTCGTCACGCAATGAGCAGCTGAGGGTAAAAAGGACGAATAAAAATAAAATCAGTAACTCACTGATCTATTGAATTCTTTAATTATCCATATCTTGAATAATCTTGAAGAGGTTGCGTCAGGCTGCTCCTCTCAACTCTTTACCTTTTACCGAGTATGTCACTTTTCTCACTTCCTTGCAAAAAAAACTCCACGAAAAATACTATTTTACGTGACACTCCCCTAGAAACATGCAAACTCTGTACACACAAAGATTGTTCCCGTGACAAATTTTTAACACAATAGCCTCTATTTTGCGGGAAATTATGCTCGTGTAGTTGTCCTCTGACATTATCTGTTCCAAGATGCGAACAGTTTTCCGGGAGCGAAGGTCGAGGAAAACTCAGCTTCGAGGAACAGATAATGTCCGAGAACAACTACACGAGCATAATTTCCCGCAAAATAGAGGCTATTGTGTTAAAAATTTTGTAACACGCGTGAAAAAATGATCAGGAACAGCTTACTGCTTGCCGCGTGGGATGTTTTCTTTCTAGTGTTTTCTAGTACGACTTTAAGATCAAACAATGATATTTTCCTTATTCTGTAACAACTATAAAATGCTCTCTCATCTTGAATTAAATTTTAAACTAAAACTTATCGTAGCGGACGTAAGGTTTGAAAATTCAGGAATATCACTTGGGTGATATCCTCGGATATCCCCCCGTTTTAGCTGGAGAATATTTGGTCAAGAGGTGGGTTTACAACAATCGCGTGCAAAAAAATTTTTTCTTGACGGATCATGATTAAAATATCCTGATGATGTCAGGGCATGATACCGACAGTGTAGGACAACAAGTAAAAATTAAAAAAACTGGCTGATAACTAAGCCCCAGTCAAGATAATTTGTTCTTTTATCAGAGAAACTAGTGTTTCCAAAATTTTTTACCATTCTAACCCCTCGGCTTTATAGCAAAGCGCCCGAAAAGGGCCTGGGATAATTAGCCTACCAGTTAAAACCCAACGTTCGTTCAAAAGACTTCCACCACAGGCCAACCGACCATCCTTCATCAGTAATACGTGCCACGGGTAGGCGCCCTTGGAAGAGTCCTGGCCACCAACAATCCTCTTTCTACAAACATCACGACTGAAATTAAAGTTTTCTATTTCTCCACAACCTGGATTGATAACGGTAGAGAAAGAATTGTGAATAAATACCAATGCATCATGGTGATCACTACATAACAAGAAAATGAACGACGCGCAGATCAACTTTGAGTAATGGTGGCAATAATGGGCCAGTTTTCTGAGCCGATCTCGTCAAATGCCACAATTGGTGCGAGATACACTTCGATGTTCATTGCAATAGGTCACTCCCTCAAACTTTCGATATAATTAGAGAGAAAAGGAAACTCGTTTATGGTAGATCGAATATATAAGGTCTACGTTTTCAGAAGGAAACAAAAAAAAAGGTTTTTTTTACCTTTGACTTGTTTCTTATGACTTTTCTCTTCTTTTTATTTAGGTCGTACGATTATAATTTAGAAGGACGAATTTTGTCTCGACTTAGAGCGCTAAAGTTAACTTTTGTAACTCACATCTAGATAAGATTACATAGTTTGCCCCAGAAGTAAACTAAACTTGTGGCCTGACTTACTGTCGTAGAATTGCCATTCATTGTAACAATTATCGAAAATGGCGATAAATCACTTTTTGTTCATCTCGGTGTGTTCTCCTAAAAAACATCCCATTCATTTTGTTTTAATTTTCACAAAAATGCTTCCCGAACAGCCCTCCAGGTTTCACTATGATAGTGGTCTCTTCAATTGCCAGAGGAGAAGAGAAGGCTTGGGACCTCAATAGAATATAAAAGAAAAGCGTTATTAAGAATTCACGTTCAAGCAAGGCTAGCGTACCTGCAACACACTTGGGTTGTTCGCCAGACCAGGTCCCATCTGCTTGGCACTGTCTAGTGTTCTGACCACGAAGCTCAAAATACTTGTCACAAGAAAATGTCACAGTTTTTCTGTAAGTGAATCCAGTCTGTTCCATTTTACCATGACGTGGGATTCCTGGATTACCACAGTTTACCGCTTGTACAGTTAGAGAAATAAATAAACAAATACAATTAAAATAAGTAAAACATTACGGCAATGAATATTACTGATATAGTTGACTCGTCATTCAATTCACATTCTGTCGATAGAGATTCCATAAAGCTAAGTTGCCTTGTCACCCACGATCAAATGTGCCTGTACGCCCAATAGATTTTTTGTCCAAACGGATTTCCTTTCAACGAAGTGATTAAAAAGCAGCTTATGCCGTGTATCGTATGACTTGGGCTCGACTCTTGTCCAAGCACCATAACTGTTAAGTATCCTGTTTCTACTTTCATTTTGTAGCTCTCGGAGTTCAAAGCGGCCTTGAGAATCCCTTCTCACATAAGAGAGCATTCACCTAAGGAATAACCTCCTACCAGTAGAGACTATACTCACGTTTGCATTCAGGGACAACTCCGTCCCAGGTCCCGCTGCTGAGACATTCCCTGACAGCAGAGCCTGTTAGAAGATAACCTTCATCGCAGCCAAACTGTACGACGTCCTTAAACGTAAAACTATCCCCTGTCATGTTTCCATGCTGTGGAGCACGTAAGGGTGGGCACTTTAACCCTGTAAAAGCACAATGCTGATTAATAAAATAAATAATACAAGTATTGTACCTCACAAATAATTAATTAGCTACTATAACCTGGAAGGCTTGGCTAGCAATGATAAAACAACGGATCAGACAAATAAGTAGACAACGAGACAACCATTAAACCTCATAAGTTAGGTTAGAACACTTCATTTAGGGGTTGCAAGGAATACACAATCGTTTGATAAAATGTTACCGTGTGTGTCATAAATCGCTTTGAATCCTTTGTAGTTTTCAGTACCGTCAGACACAAACTCCAGGTACATGTAGTTATCAGATGAAGTAAAGTTCTTAGGAAGAGATTTTCCGCAGAAAGGACCATACTTCCTATTGATGCCTGCTGACACTCTCATGTAGTCGTAAGGACAAATCACGTCTGGATGATCCTCCACTTCAAACTACGCTCACAATTAAAAACAAATTAACAGTGTTATTATCTAATGAAGGCAAAAATGAATATCATGTCTTAGTAGGCATGGCTGGGAGAATAACCTCCGGCACTGTGATTTTTTATTGAAGCATGATATTCAGGGTGGAATTGAGGAAAGTAGTGATATTCCACCGTAAGTTACCGCGACAACCAACCCGGGA
>NC_142526.1:14517602-14595102 GCF_964205215.1 Stylophora pistillata
CTAAAGGAAAGTTAATTATCGGTCTACTCGTCGCTCTAAACTACAAGGCTTAATTTACTTTGTATCACACTGAGTTGAGTTAAAAATAACAACGCATGACAATTGCCATAGTAAAATGCCTTTTCGCCTATCAAAAAAAATTGCATTTCTATGGTAAGGCATGAGAAATATGCGTTATTTGATTCAGTGGAGACTAACAGATGTCGATTAATCTTTTTTCATAGTTTACTTTACATCGTCTGTAAAATTTGAACAATGAACAAATAAAATCATATTGAACAAATCGATGGATGCAAACATGAATTGTTTCTTCTACAAACAAGTCATTCGAAATTTGACCTCCACAGTTTTTTTTCTGTCCAAAAGGCCATCTATTCTAAGCCGTAATAATACTCTCAATGTAAACAATGTTAACACAGGAAAAGTCCCCATCGTGCAGGATATTTTTACATAAAATTCTGTTGTGTTTCAATTCATGATCTGTACAAGGTTTATCATGAAATGAAACCAGTTCGTACGTGGAAGGAATGGTTTAAGCTGTTCCTTTTCGAGTTGGTTGGGTTGTAAGAAAGCATATCACCGTAACAAGCTTAGCATTTCTAACAAAGTACAGACGAGCGCCAAATTTGATAACAGCGCTCTCAAAAGTGAACAATGATAGGACTTCCGGTCAATAGTTAAGTCATCTTAATTATCACCGCCCTTTTCGGTCAAAAATTATCAAGATTACACTCTAGACAATTGCTGAAGGCTTGAAAATTCAACGTTAAAGAGCTATGCATTGGCAGCGTGGTATAAACGCTTCAGGTTCTAAGTTTCAGTCATTAGTTTGGCGCCAAGCTGAGAGGAAGCGGGGAGCCAGCGCTAAGCCAACTGAGCTGAAATGATACAATGCAATGCATTTATCTACGCACGCTTTCATTTCTGCAAATGGTATTCTTGCCAGCAAAATCAACTTCGATATTCCGAACACTATTTCAAAAATACCGCGCGTAAGGAATCTAAGAGGATTGCCTCTGAAAGGTTTTTACAACTCGCGTAGCATTGACGTCTCCTATCGAATCGATGGTGACGAATCTGTTCTGATGAAATCATGGATTCGATTTCTTTGTAAACAAATGTGTAACAGTGATGGATATTTCAAAGATAACATCAGATGAACTTAAGCCAGTTTGATTGGTATCATTCAAAAAATGTTCACCGTCGGACATTAATAGGGATAGACATCAACTACCTGGTACGTGCGCAAAGCCAAATTCAAGTCAAATTCAATAGCGTCCAAATTCCGAACCATAACTTTGAGTCACACGTTTCGTAAAAGATGGAACAACAGAAATAAAAGTAACAACTGCTAGCAATTGTAAAAATTCTAACCTTACAATTAATTGTTGTTTGTTGAAAATAGGCCTTAGCCGAGTCGTAACATGGTATACCAAAATATGTTGATTTCACGACCCCGCTTGAGAACAAGGAAGATGTTGGACTTCCTTCATACTCGACAAGATACTTTTTTTTTTACCAGAGACTAGTTAACATTGATTAAATATTGTAAACTTAACACAAGCAACAGTACCTGAGAAACGAATGCCAATAGCTAGAAGAAGCGGCAAGAGCAGACAATCCTTTGATCTGTAATTAAACATTTGGGATAGCTAGTTACATTCGACGTGACCAAAAATCTGAATTAATTCTCAGGTAAGAACAACAGCACATGAAGGATAACTGCTTTTCTAAAGACTCGATGACAAAATAGATGACCTACCTAAAAAGGACCATGGTTATTTACGAAAATTCCTCACTTAAGTTTGCGTAGAGAAGGTAGACGCGTGATGCTACAGTTCGACCATACACTCTTTGGCACGCGCCCATCACCACTAACCTTTATGCATTGTTAAAAGTGATTGACACCTGTCTTCTTGTTGACAGCAGCGACTGCAAGAGCGAGGTAGAAGATCCGGTATTACTGAAGTGATCAGGAGATGTAAACTGATCGGCCAACTGAGCCGCCTACACGTTGCATGTACATTGTTGCAAAATATCTATTTATCATCTATTTTTTATATTTTGTTAATGGAAGTTGAATTTCGTCGTAAAGTGTTGCGATTAGACAAGTCACATTGTCCTAATAAAACTGATAAAACAGCTCGCAAACTAATGTCACCAAATCGTACCTTGCTTTGCCTTATAACTGTTTTTTGTTGTTGTTATTGAGTCGATGGGTCTTCAACATATCCCATATCTAATTTTATCAAAAGGCTCGAACAGCTCAATATTTGTGGAAGACCTGGTTTTCAAAATCCCTTTTCGTTTGCCAGAATTTGAATATATACACAAACTCCGTTCCCATAAAATAAATCAAAAGATACACCTGTCTGTCGTTAGCATTGTAAGAGTGTTTGGAGACGATTCAAGGAGACGTGATGTGAACACCAAAATAATCCAGAAGGACCCAGAAGGTTTTGCCGCCTCTAAAACGTAAACTGAATCAATTGCATCCTACCCAGTCTCCAAGCGATCAACTGCTGAATGAACTCCTACCACCTTTCATCAGTCTTGTTTCGGTGTTTGTTGTTTCTAAGAAACACTGTTCTCAGGAGAGCGGAAACAGGTTTTATTTTGTATGTGCTTGTTTTTTTCTTTTCAAGTACTGCAACCCGCAAGGAGATGGATGGCGTGAGTCTCTGGAGAGTGCATGATTCTGCTTTCAAATTTCAATGCATTTTTAAGATTTTTTGTATCATTATTGTTATTTGCTTTCTTTCTTGTTCGTATTCATTTTATCTTTGTGTTCTATTTTTGTGCTTTTTAGTATGTTTGTTGCTTTGTTTGTTTGTTTGTAGCTTCGAATGTCAGACTTATTATATGGCAAAAATTAATGACGGCCAGACAAGTTTCAAAGCTGAAATTCTCTGTTCTTTACCAAGGGATAAGCAATTTTTATATATTTTATGAACTAGGAATTGTTGGGACACAATTTTGTGTCAATCAATGTTTAGGGATGTAGGTGGGATGGAATTAGGGATATTAGTTGACATCGGATCGACTTCTTAATTGTAGCCCGAAGAAATTGCATGCAAAATTGTTATCACACTTTTCTCACAATACAACGCAGGCAAATGAATACAAGTGAGCTCATTGCTCTAAAACAAAATACTACGGCTTCTCGTACTTCTCTCGTACATAGATTTTTATACCCCAAGTTTAATTTTGAACCATGGGGGGTCCCACTAGTCCGTTTTTAACCTCATTGATCGTTTCAAGCGATCTTACTTCCGCTGAGATCATAACACATTTCGTGTAGACATTTCAATTTGTCTGCCTGTGGTTTTACGCACTTCCCCTTATTAAGCCAACAGCCATTCACAAAGGGCCAAACATTGTTTGCTCATCTCCCATGGGGCTTGTGGTGGACCAATACACAAAATTCACGGCAAACTTGAGATTACGTCAACTAAAAACAGACCAAACACAGAATGAAGGGTTTTCTTGAGGTTATCATTGGATTGTAAGTACCATTTCTTTTTGTATCGTAACCTCCAAGGTATTAATGTAATCGTATTCACTTAAAGGTAAGCCGTGCCTACAATCTAGCTTTAGCAAGATAGACGAAAGACGCACGACAGTACATTAGAGCGATCACTAACTCGGTGTTATTTGCTTGGTATCACAGAACATACTTGCTTAGTGCAGCAGTCACAGAAGATCCGTCAGGCTCTTCCCCAGGTAAGTTCGATATTTTTCAGTGCTTTCGGGGTGACTCGTCCGGTCAGCGCCTTCCAAAAACATTATCTCTGCCTGGGTTTTCATGCCGGGATACCGCATTACACAAATACGGCCATGTTGAGCACTCAAGAGGTTTGTTTACTGGATCATTCCGCATCAAAGAAAGTTCAGCTTTGTAAACCTAAGAGCAGTGAGCATGCTTCGAAGGAATCCAAGAAAATAACTCCGTGAGGAAATATTCCAATCAGCAGGTGACCCTTCTTTTTCTGAAACACCAGTGTTATGCTTTGACGATGACAAAGGTTAGGTTAGGTATCAAATGACTTTCAGCGAAGACATTATCAACCTAAAATTGTTTTTTTGGGGGGGGAATAACATATGAGATTTCCATTATTCAAATGGTGCGAGTTTAATTCCCTGACCTCTTCAGCCGGTGTGCGGCGTGTGAAAAATAATTACACCTACTTGACGGGATATTTCATCATTCAAAAATATTTTTCTCGTGCTCATAATACAGGGAACCTCATTGTTTACTCTGGATCACGAACTATGCACACAAAGCGGGAGTGAGACCAAAAATTCACTAATAAATCACCCTTTTTTGTAAGGTTGGTGGATAGAGATGGTGGGCGATAAATCAATTCTTGGCAATGTCTTTAGCTAGACCTGATCTGGAAAGCTAGTCTGACTCGTGTAAAAGTAGAAAAAAACGGGTAAATACGAATTGGGATCAGAAGAACAAATGAGTGAAGTACACACGGAAGAACGAACGAATGCACGAACGAGAGGCAAAGAGCACTTGCCGTTCATCGGGCGCGCGCTCATTTGATTGATCCCACTCTCCAAGAGTCTTACACAAGCTAGAAAACAAGATAAAGTGCTTCAAAATATTATATAAAAAGATTGATAGTTCCCCTCACCAGACGCGGGCGAGGAGGGCCACATCTCACAATCAACTATTTGTGTGGTGTCTTGCATGATTGTTTCTTTGTAAAATGAATCGATTAATTAAATAGAAAGATCTTGCCATAACCAATCAAACAACCCTTTGATTTCTGAGCCATTGGTCAGACAATCAAAGCCGGACAATGTGGAACTCCAAGGTTTTGGTGGTTGAGTTCGATTCAGTACCGAATTTAGTCGAACCAATCTTACTCAGTCAGTTCGTTCTTGTCCGATACATTTACTGAGATGGTGTTGTATATAAAAAAAAATCGAAAATGATAAGGCTTATTACTCGTTTCGTGGTGTTTCAAGACTCGGGAAACTTAGTGAACCTGCCGATTTTGAACGCTGCCTCAGTCTCAGTCAATAGAACATTCGAACCCAATCGACCTTTTTCGAGTTTACGGAGGAGTCGCGTTGAAACGACAGAGGGTTCGATTACGGTAGGTTTCATGGTGTTTTATTGGCTGATTGTAAGTTATTTTCGACTGCCAAACCTAGTCAATTCAAAGAGACAATTGAACTGACCCCAATCGAAATCGCGATCGACTACCGAACAAAGGAACGACGGAACAAACGCACGACAAACCACAAACGGATACAGTGTCAGGCTTAGGAAAGCAAAAAAAGAATTTTTGAACAGATTTACCTAAAACGTATTCTTTTGGGCTCTGAACCAAGTGTAATCTAAAGTTATTCTTGTAGTTGTGCGCCGTTCTAAAACGTTTGTTCTATCTTAAGGAAAATGTCAACGTCGAATTTATCAAATCACCGGCCATTCTGGTGTAATAAAATCCCCTGGCTACCCAAAGAGCTATAGTCCTCTTCAAACCTGCATATGGCGTATTATTGTAAAGAAGGGTTACAGGATCTATCTTCATTTTGATGCCCATTTTGACGTAACCAGGACACAAGCATGCCGGGAAGAGTATGTAATGGTCAGCACCCGACGCCAGAGATTTACTTACTTAAACGTTGTTAGAAATAGAAAGGACTCCGTGGTGTTCTGTGGAGACCAGAAACCAAGCAACGTCACATCCCCTGGTAATGAAATGTGGGTACGCTTTAAATCAAGATATGGTGGCCGAAGAGGTTTCAATGCTTGGTTTGGTGCAGAAGGTAAGTTAATAAGACTGCCTTGGTCTACTTTTAGTTCCGTTTTGGTTGGTTTTCGGCGTGGCAATCAGCTCTTAGAGAATGACAGCAACGCTCAAATAAAACACTGAAGGGAAAGGGGGATGAGTACAGGTCCTATCAGTCTTCAAGGCCCCTATAAGATAGGCTTTTGAAAGAGGAGAACTTACGCTCTACAGTACTATGTGCAGTAGCATATAATGGTAATAGGACTGAGTGGAGTCCAATTCGGTTTGTACTCATACGAGTGATAACAAAATAGGACGACTACGAACCAGAAGTCCGATTTTTTTAATCGCTCGTATGATTACAGAGACAGAATTGGTCGACGCGAAGTCCTATTACCAGTTAATCAACACTATGTCAAAATTTTGCGAAAGAAAGTGGACATCGATTATATGTTTTCCGAAAAAAAAAAACAGTTAACTCGGCAAAATGCGCGAAAACACCACACGCACACAACGCGTACTGTCCAAGTACACAGGCATGACGTGTCAACTGCGCTACTGAACTGAACTACTGAACAAGCATGACGCGTACGCTGTCCTATTGATGCTCGATTTGTGCTGTTGATAACCAATCACTTTCGATAATTTTGTTTTTGTCTAGCTTTAATAAATACCCGAAACAAAATGCACAAGTTTTGTTGGCAACCTACTAGGCTCACACTGAAACCTGTAGAGGCGTTTGAAAAAAAGCGTATGTTGAACCGTTAAGCAACTTAGCCCCACAAAGGAATTGCAAGAAGGCCGTAATACTAATGTTTTGATAAAGAGCGGGGAAGGGGAAGGAAGTGGAGTTATTAATAAGGGTGCCTTATGAAAGAAACTGAAAGTTGTAGACTGGGAATTTTTAGAGAAGGAGTTCACTAGGGACGGGTGTGGATAAAAAAGGTGTAGTAAGGATCAAGATTAAGGTGGAGAGTCTATTAGAGCGTTTGCATTTTGGGGGGCTGCATGGTAAGTACTGCACTGCATCTTGTTACCGTTCTCTCCTGTGACTCTTAAATCGATTCAAGATTCTCTTTGTTCTTTACAACTTCAAACTTCGACTAGACTTCGTTAAGTATATTACCTCTGAACATATGCTTTAAAAATTTTATAAGTAAAAGAATCAAAGCTATGGAGATAATTTTAACCAAGCTAGATCAATTTTTATTCATCTCCAGAAATCGGTGACATTTCGAGCCCGTTGCGAAATGTCAGCGGTATATCGTATTACAGACAATACCATTATGGCGGCGGTGGAAGTGAAGTGAACACGTAACTTTCTATTTTCGTAAAGCCCCAGAGAGAAAGGCCTGGTACCTTTCTATCTCAGAAAGCCAAAGGAGACGTCAAAACGAGGAAAATGGCGGCCAAATTGTGCAGCCACTGGAACTTGTATCTTTCGTGTTCTTCCTTCCTAAAATTGGGGTATTTAAAAATGGCGTATTTGGCTTTTGAGCTCTGTGAAAATACGAAGAGTTTCCCGGCTTGAGGAAAATTTGTGGGCCAACATATTCGACCGTTT
Source organism: Stylophora pistillata (assembly GCF_964205215.1). NCBI lineage: Eukaryota > Metazoa > Cnidaria > Anthozoa > Scleractinia > Pocilloporidae > Stylophora > Stylophora pistillata. Next base: position 14,524,917 of record NC_142526.1, read on the forward strand.
ACGAGCGATTTAGTTGAGCAAAATTCTGCAAAATGCATGTCGAACTACGCAGTTGCGAATCTTCACAAGGTTGTTCCCACAACAAAAGAATTGTAACACCTAGTCGAAGCAGATTTTAAGAGTTTTTATGGGAAAATGGAGTCAGAATTGTGAGTTTACTCGTATACTTTGGGAAAAGGTAGGCTTGAATTTGTGTATTTATTTTTCGTAGCGATGGACGCTTTAACCGATGCAGGCTGCATTTCCAAGTACGCAGCGAAAGAACATCCCATTCTTAGACAGCTATTTTGAAAAAACAATCTTTTCCGATACACTTTCTTATACTGTTTCGGCGCCATTTTGCTTGTAACACGAGAACCGCCTCCGCCATGTTGTCCCAAATTTCTGGCAATGAATAGCAGAGGGAGGATTTCACACAAAAATGCATTGTGATGCTATGCAAGAATTTTAATGGCTGTCGTAAAACCGGTTTTCTTTTGAACTTTTGAGGAAGCCTCCACCGCCATCACAACTTAGTTAAATTAGGTCCTCGTTTAAAAATTTCGCAAAAATGTCGGAATCCCGCACGGGTTTTAGAAGCTATGAGACGCACAATGGATCTGACCAACAGACTGCAGTGCGCGTGTTATTTAGCGGATTTACTTGGAGACGTGGTCTGAGATGTGAAATTTCTAACGAAATGAAACGAAACATCGCATACAACTGAAGAGGTCTGTGGACGAAACTAGTTTTGTAGTAGGCGTGTTTTAAAGTGCGTTGAAAGTTAATTTTAATGAGGTTTTGTTTTCAGTATGATAATGAATGATACTTTCTTAGCTTCAACAATCAAAATTTCGCAAAAACATTTAAAAATTGAAAAACAAAAAAACCATCTGCACCAAAACCTTGAATCGTCCAATAACCCATCTTGTAAAGGCAAAAGACCAACGGATAGTGTGATTGGATGTAGTTTTAGGATTATGCATTTTTGAAAAGAACAGTGGACTGTCGGCATGAGGACATTGGAAAAGCAAGCGAGGTATTAGAGCTTCCATTAGATCATTGTGAGTGCATCGCTTGAATCACATAGTATTATAATGTTGAATCTTAAGTTGCTCCTCTATGAGACGAAAACTTCCCTGGTTCCCCTATCGCCATAACTTGTACTTATTGACTGAGTGGGAGTGCCAGACGGGAAAACATTTGGCTCGAGGTCATGAAGTACGGGTCATATGATTATATAGGATAATTGCACTCACAAAGTTGAAAAAATAACACCATGTCTAGCACGTAGAAGTATTCGTGAATTGATATTTCACAAAAGACTAAGGTGCTTATCCTTTGTCAGAACAGGTCTGCCAGGCAATTCTGTTTTAATACAACCGTGAACCAGATCACAAAACAAAGTCTGTTAATCTTATCCACTATTCCTGTGAAGTTCCTAAAAAATAAGGATTATTGCTGAAAAAGGAAAAAAAATGCTAAATCAAACATCACTACTGGCTAACGGCAAATCGTGAGCGTCCTAATTCTTTTTTTATCCGAGTTGTTACTCTCTGACGTAACTAATTCTAAGTATGGAAAAGACGAGGCTTCATCAACACATTCACCATCTGGTGAATGTGTAACCGCCTCCCGGTTAGCTCAATTGGTTAGAGCGCTGGACTGTTGTGCGGGAGGTCGAGGTCGATGGTTCGAGCCCCGGCCGGATCAACACTCAAGGTCTTAAATTAACTGAGGAGAATGCGCTACCTTTCTTTAATAAGAAATGGATAGACATTCTAGTCTTCTCGGATAAGGACGAATAAACCGTAGGTCCCGTCTCCTGCATCTATTAATTAGTTAATTTGGTTAGGCAGCGGACGTTAAAGAACCCACTCACGAGATTACTGTGATGTGGTCTGGCCTGTTTACTGGGAATTGGGAGGAGGGGGCACAGGGCTGCAAATAACGACTGGTCATCGGACAAAGTCCGGTCAAAATTGGGTACTGACCGGACAAATCCTTGGTTTGCCGGACATCTTGTCCGGTCCTTTACCGACTCGTTCAAAGAAATTTTAATTTTTAACTGTTTGCTAATCACAAGGGACACAGTCGTGTTTCCAAAAGAAAAAAAACCAATATAAAAGTAGACAAATTAGTGGTCGAGAAATTCCCGGCATTCGCAAATTTCCGCGATGTCATCAAGTCCTGTCGCGACCGAAAATTATTGTGTCTTCCGTTAGTTTATTTACTTTATTTAAGTGTTCCCAGTTAGTAGAGGGTTTTACCTTTGGCTAGATACCATCATTTACTCTTAAATAAAGTGATTGATTGTTTGATCGATTGAATGATCGGAAAGCACCCTCACGAAGAATAATCTTGTTGCATCGAGAATACTCCAAGTAGCATTTGTTGCAAAGTGCAAAAAGCGAGCAAAAGGCCCAAAACCTGGAGAATCCGACCACTCTTTTACTCTAACAAAAATTTACAACTGTAACTTTAAAAAAAAGGGCTCTGAGTGTAATATTTAATAATAAGTGATTTTGCCAGATGTAAATTAAAACGAACAATTGCGGTTGTATCTTGCGTAACCGTTCCACGTAGTCAATGCGAGGCTGCTTCTGCAGTAAAGAGTAGTCGAATTATTGACTTGTAATTTTTATTGCCAGGCCAACTTGGATTCAGTTGTTTTTTAGTTGTAAAAGGATTACTGTGCAATCTGGGTTCACTATCGCAAGAGTTCGGACTGTTAAAATTTTGAAAAAAAACCGGGTAGTGTCCGAGCAAAAGCATGTTTGACCGGACAACGTGACCGGCGACTGCCCGTTAGTTATCTGCAGCCTTGGGGCATCTTCAAATACGTTTCCTTCGATTGTTTGTAAACTGCTGATACAGTCTCGCCAAAGTCCCCCGAAAAGTGTTGTTAATTTGCGCAATATAAATATTAAATTATTATTTATTATTATTATCTGGTGAAATAGTCTTAGGTCCGAGTTCAAAGAACTTTGATGCCTGATTTGCATTTCGAAGAGAAATATGATTGAATATAATTTTTAATTGCGCAAAAAAGATAAACATTTGGCAATTTACTTTGTAACTTATTTACACATTTGAAATGAAAGTGCCAATCAAAATGTATATATATGCTCATTTAAAATAGCGAAATGGTTGATCGAGTTGATACGGCTTTTTAAAAGAGATGTTTACATTTCAGACCTGAAAATCAAAATGACATTCCTTGCAAGCGGTGATGTAATGGCCGAAAATAAAGCTCCCTCCATTTCGCCTGAAACTGTACTGCATTGAGGGAGTAGTTTTAGCTGTGAGGCTCGGAGCAATCCCGAAGGACAGTGTTATATGCATTCAAATCATTTATTCAAGATGTAGACCCTCTAAAGCTATATATACAAATAAAACCTAAAAACTCGATAAAGGTAGAAAAAATGTTGAGAAATAACATAACCTATCATTATGCATTTGAGCATGATTCAAATTTAAATAGATGTCGAAGTTCAGATATGAATTGATGGAGGCTTTCAGCCTCTACTCTTCCTAAATCTGTCCAGCTTCTAACTAATCTAATAAACTGGAATGTTTATAACAACCAATCCTTGCACTATTGATATACAGTTTATAGGATGTTACTCACTCTTGTGGACCTAATTGTTGAGAATTGAAGTCCCCAAAATTTACGTTAGTTAAGGGCTAATCAAGACGCCTTCTCAGTGTAACTGCACGCTAAGGCGTAAACGTCTTTGGCGAGATAAGAGAACCAGACTGTTACCGCGAACTCTAAGATCGGTCGTACGAGAGACAAGTACGTGTACAGCACAGAAAAACATTTGCATCAGTTATGCCAACAAAATGTTTAATTAAACCTGGTACTTTGTTCGCTATATTTACAGCCATACTAACGTGATTTCCTCATGATAGACCTTTTGATATCTTGACGCTTAGATCTTATGAGGTTGTCCACGTCTTTTAGAAGTTTATCGATCGTGTATTGATGATTGATTATCGCGTGAGTGAGGAATTACGTATAGATTCACATTTATGCACATAAAAGTGTAACTGCCACTCCCAGACCAATTAAACTATTTTTCGATAAAATCGTCGTGTCTTCAGTGTAGTGATAGGATATGAGCAATCCACATTGGAGGGGAAGGATGAGCCGGGACCGATTCCATTTCGAGCCTATAAACAACAAGTGAAATTTGAAATGAACACGTTGTTTGATCGTTACCCAGTTTAGTTCTATCGTAATTGGAGTGACTGTAGAATTTCGAGATTGAGTGATACTTCTCAATGATGTACTCTTTGGCTTTAAAGTACAAACCTCGGTTATCTGTATCGTGGCGAGTTGTAGCCCATTGGTTCTTTTGTTCTGGACTGTGGAGACTTCGATAATTTAGGTGCACTTATAATCGAAAAGGCCTACCTAGTGGGTTTACGTAATGTCCGAACATCCGCTTGGAGGAGTTTCATAGAAGAGTAGGCAAAATAAAATACCTTTCCAGAAATAAAATGTTCAACTGGGTAAAATAAATAAAAGCGTACATCTGTCACTTTACCCAACAACATTATGTGCATTAGGTCTGATGGATCTTGATAATAAACAATTATCTTATTAGACACGTATCGAGCGCCTTTGTCATCTGTAGTGAATGAAAAGTCTTTTATTTTCAACTCCTTGCCACGGCGGTGAAAGGACAGCAACATCTCGAAGAACACTTTGTTTTGAATTGTTCTAGGGCCATTTTCGTTAAAAACTGCACACTCGTACAGCTTTCGAAGGTCGTTATCTGTAATAGCGGGTTTGTGTTCAACCTTCGCCAAGCCCCGCCGTTTTAAATCAACACACTTTGCAAAAAAGACTTTGTTCACCTCAGCGAAAACTGGGTTATAGATGATACCCGTTCCTTTATTCTTGAAATGCCTGTTCAGTCCAAATCGTACAGAAGTCATGGAGCTTTTCGTGTACAGGCTGTCACCACTTTCTAGCGCCGGCATAAAACTTCAGAATACTGGTGAAACCGATGTGATTCCTTCAGGCTCCTCTCCCTCAAATAGTCACTTTTTAGACTTGTTTTTGTTGCCCTCTTGGTGTCTTTGGTCTCTATCAACACTTTCGATTCCTCCTCAGTAACAGAGGCGAAGCGTTTAGCCATTTTTGCAAACTTTTCACAACTCTACACGGACGAGGGGCTTGGAAACTAAGCAGACTTTGAACTTGACCTAATAACCCAATATCTGCAGCAGATGTTGGGTTATCATGTCAACTTCACGTGCTACTGTATATTGACTGAATGCTCTCGACCAACCTGATGTTTCATGATATTTGTTATCTGAGTGAAGTTGATCCAAATGATAATTTATTCTTTTAATTAGATATTGACGAGTGCTCGGAACTTGTCACAGGAGGCTGTCATCATGACTGTGTGAACACTCCAGGAAGCTTCAGATGTACCTGTAGGTTGGGATACCGCCTTTTTCCAGATGGCAAGAGATGTGTCGGTAATGGCAGCTTACACTTAAATCCCCCCTTAGTGTAGGTTATGTACAACTGCCTCTTTAGCAGTCATAGCTAAGCATATGGTGCTTTTGAATAAAGAAGCTCGAAAATAAGTTCGAAGTGCCATAGCTGATTGCTGTCAGAGGGTTACTAAAAGAGATAGATAAACCACAGTCCTGAATTTTGAAAAGCTAACGTTTCGAGATAAAGCTGTTCATTGGAGCAAATTAAACTGCTGGGTTTTCGGTTGAGTTCATTTTCTTATGTGTCTGAGAAGACGAACGGATGTACATGAATAAACTGACTAGCTAAACGGAACTTTTGCGCCAAAGGCAGGGGGGAGGAAGACTGGCCATTGGTACGAGCTAACAACATACAAGAGATATAGCATTTTACCTCAAAATGTTCTTGTTTATTTCTAAGAAATAAAATTGCTCAATGCTGGCATGTACGCTTTCAAATGCAGACCTCCTCAGGGCAAAAGTTTTGTTTGGTTTCGTTGCAAATTTATTTAGCAGTGGCCAGAAACTGGCATAAAAGATTTTTAAACGTGTCTTCAGGAAGAACTATAATAGTATACGAATGAATTTAAAACTGGTTGGCTTGCATTAGCTCATATCAATTTAGCTGGTAATGAGGGGTACTAAGACAACACGAGTTTATCATGTCCCCTTGCGGGTCGTGATTAGCCCAGTTTTTGCTGTTTGCAGACTGATTTCTCTTTTTTCAGAGGACATTGTGATTTCATTCTCAAAGAGGCGTTATAGTGCATCAGTAGAAGCAACAGCCCCACCTGGTACATCCATTATTACAGTACATGCCAACACTGGAAACTCCAAACGATCGCTTCGCTACCACATCATTTCTGTGAACGGCAAACGCGTCAGGGCTAAAACCCGCACATGGTTTGACATGGATCCAGAGATTGGTAATGTTGAAACCTTATTTAACTTCCCTGTTCAGCCGATTACGTTTACATAGCATGACAATCGCAAATAAATTATCATGGGTCGAAGACCTAAGTTCTTATTCTTTTCATTCAGTTTTGCCTTTTGTTTTGCCATTGGAACCTTTTGTTTTCTAGATTCCTTTTGCTTCAATTCCGCAGGTACTATTTCCATTCGCCGTAAGCTCAAGAAAAACGCGGTTTATCGTCTTCGAGTTAAGGCACGTTATAAAAACGTTTCGTCCGGTTATGCCATGGTCATAATCAGAGCAACCTCTGTTCTAAAGAAACCCCGGCTGGGCGGTGATGAGAGATTGAAATTTCCCAGTCCAATATATTCAGTCATTATTCCGTACACCATGATCGTTGGACAGACAATCTTGCACCTAAGAGCTGAGAAAAGCGACAGCCTAACAAATTCCTCCGTACGGTACAGAGTCCAGTCTGTCGATTCGTTCAATCGTAACCCCTTCTTCAGTCTTAACCCCATCAAAGGTTCCCTTAAGATCACCAGAGATCTGACAGAACTCATATCTGGTGAGAAGCCAGCCAATTTTGTGCTTCAGGTTGTTGCCAGAGCGCAAGAGAAGCCAAACGTATTTGCGTCTACGCAGGTGTCAGTTGTTGTAGTTCCAGAGTATGCTGGTAATGACTATGTCAAGTCTTCCATGGAGGCTGTTAAAAACAGGTCTTTTATCGTGCAGAGCTCTGACCGTTTACGATCTCACGAGAACGCCTCCTCTTCCCACAAAAAGAAATCTTCGATAGGTCGAGCGGAATTCTCTCTTCACCGTCTGTTTCGGCGACTATCCCGCGAAGCTCAAAGAATATCTAACGCAGACTTGAAGTTCAACAAAATAATCGGGGAAATTAAGCGTGAGGTGGCAGAGGACCTGATTGGTGAGTTTCTTTTTACTTTTATTATGCAGTCGAGTCTTCGAATAACCTGAACCTTCGATGGAAATTAAAGAAGCTGATTCGAGTTTTCGGGAGTTGATACGTAAAGTAAATCTTATAGACTATCGACAGACGTGGTTAGAATTCTCGAGGGAAAAAATATACAGAAAATGACCCGAAGGGAAAGGAAAATTGCTTCGTTGAGCGGGAGGTTCGAGTTATCGAAGGTTCCAGTTACCGAGGGTAAAATTTGCAGCAGATGTATGACAGGAATCTAGAAGAAATCGATTCTGGTTCGAGTTAGTGGGAGTTTCGAGTTATGGGTGTTGTCTAACTGCAATAAGGTGTAATGATCAACACAAAACAAGTAGCGCAAATGCAGTAACTTTTGACGCAAAACGTACCAGGAATGCTAGATGTAATAACTTTTGAGACGAAATGTTACAACTTTATTATGTAAAATGTAGCACCTTTTGACACAGAGGTAATAAAAGTAACGCGGATGTTACTGATACGATAGTAGTGTAGTGCTTCAGTGGTACTACTTCAGACACTTTTTGAGAGAAGAATCCTTCGCTGGCTTGAAAAACGTTCAAAGCCTATCTTAGAACCGTTCTAGTATTCCCAATTGTTCCTTTCGAGACTAAACGGTTGTATTTGCGTAACGTTTAAGCGAGTCTACGAGATGCGGAGAACTCGCTCAAAGGTTGAATTGTCGGATAAAACGTGGCTGGGTGTGTAAGCGAATTACATCTTCGAGTGCAATTCTTGAGTGCGATAAGACTATAGGTCTTTCTCCAGGTTCTTAAGGGTAATTTGTCGGTGGATGTCGAATCCCCTTGTAAAAGCTCGGTCATCGTTGATATCTTTCTCGGTGTAATTGAGCATTCTAAATTGTCTTGGTTTAAGATGTTTGTTTGGAAATATCAAGCAATTCCGAAAATCATGTTGGTTTTCTAGTTGACGAAATATCCGAACTTAAGAATGCATTTCCTTTAAAATTTCTCTTTTGCAAATGTTGAGATTTTTTCATCAAGCCAATTGCTAATTAAATAGATTTTGCAAAAATTATGCCTTTTGAGTCCGTTATGACTTGTCTTTTCCAGTAGATGAACGCGCACGATCAGGTGTGGTGTCCGTGAGACTAGGCCCAAGCACCATTGCCTCAGCCAACAGATTGTCCGACGTCATCGAAGAACTAAACTGCTCCATGCCGACAGCGGAATGCTCCGACACTGAGTACCATTCACACTACCGAACATTTGATGGTACCTGCAATAATCTTGATAACCCTCTCTGGGGCGCAGCAACCACACCATATACTCGGATGTTAGACCCAATTTATTATGATGTAAATGGCTTATCAGATCCCGCAGGATTTCCGGATCAGCCGTATGCACCTGAACTTCCTTCGCCACATCGAGTAAGTAAAGAATTCATCATTCACGTAACCGAGGCTAGTGGGAACAAAAACCAATACTCGCACATGCTGATGCAATGGGGACAGTTTTTGGACCACGATCTCTCCTTTACAGCAGAAAGCGAAGGCGCAGAAAAATGCTTCTTACCAAAGTGAGTGTACTACGAAACCATTTTTCGAAATCTGAGCCCATCCACATTGGTAGTTTTTGCTGACCTTTGTCAATCAAGTAGAGAAAATTAAACCATTATTGTGCTTTGCCATAGTTGAAATTAAGTTTGATCGTCAGAACAATTGACGTCTTTAACCTCGGTTGAAACTAATCCACGCGCTTTCAATTTGAATTTTGGTTTGCCATAGTAGGCTCCATTTAACGTAAAGATGCCTCTAGTTGTCTCGTATGTGTCTTTTCCACTTTCCATTTCGTTAAGTAAAATTTCAGACAAAAGAAAATGACAATTACAATCATATGCACGTTTGACATAGCTTGCTGAAAGATACTTTTCTTTTAGCTGTGATGAATCACCAGCGGATTACGAGCCACCATGCTTTCCCATCATGTACGCGGATGGCTCCGGATGTACCATGTTCACAAGATCAGCGGCAGCTTGCCAAACTAACAATGAAAACGTAACGCCCCGTCAGCAGCTCAATACTATCACTTCTTTTATCGACGGATCGCAGATATATGGTTCCAGCAGTGAGGTAGCAGAGAATCTAAGGGATTTTGACAGTAAGTATGTTTTACAAATGGTTAGTTTTTATAACAACATAGATGGAAATCATTATATATTGTGGGTAGCGGTGCCCTAATCAAATTTGTCGTAATTGCAAATTGCACAGACTGTACAAAAGAGCCGGAAGACTGTCATAAGGACAGTAATGACCCCATTTCAGCCTCTCTTTAGAAAGTTTTAGTGAGCCTAACCTCCCCCTCCTGTGGGACTCCTGCTCTAATGTGACTTCCATCTGATAGGAGCGTTAACGGTATACAAGAAAGATGGTTTCCGCCAGCCCTTTAAGTGATTAGCATGTAACTTCTCCATATAATATCCATACATTATCTGGGAAACAGTTAATAACAATATTGATCTTATACCAGTTTCTCGGAACTAATTACAAGGAATGTGAAACAGTGTGAAGGGAGAATTAACAATCAGATCTTTGGAGTTAAAGGGTTGAACGAACTGATGCGTCTAGAAAACAAATGTGATGAGCATGAACCCTGGAGTCTCTTGGTTGTTCGACGCATTACTAAGTTGCTTTCAGATGAGTAGAAGGTAAAATTATCTGCTAAGTGATTTGATGTTGAACTCACGGCGTGCACTGTAAAATCCTAATGGTTTTAAAACAAAATTTAAAATGTATACTGCATCACTGAAGTTGAAAATTTAGGCGATCTGGATTTTTTTGGGCAGTAAAGGCTAAAATGGACAATTTTTCGAATGACAGAATGACAATGTGTGTCAAATAAAGTTTAGCCACTTTAACTTTTTTACGAGCATGGAAAAGAGAAAATGTCTGAGCGAGCAATGATAGGTGTATAAGTCTATGGCCACTGCAAGGTCAGAGCCACAAGGAAAAGTCAGAATTTTTTTAAAAATCTTTCAAAGAATAATAGTAGCCAATCTGAAATTTGAGTGTACCGAGCGAAAGCAGTTGAATCAATTCGAATGACGTGAGGCAGAGCATCTTGACACAACCTTCCTATTTCACCGCTTTGAGGCTGATAGAATAACCATGCCCAAATCATCAATATCTACTTTACGTCCTTCCTTTGACAAGGAGAAGTTTGAACTGTAACTCAGGCATACAATAGATATGACCAAAGAAATACTGCTTAAAACACATTCTTTGACGTTTCTAAATTGCATTTACGATTAAGTTTGCAATCGTGTAAACATGTTTTATAGTTAACTGCCTAGGAATCAGTGCCACTCCTATTAATTCGAAATTGTCTGCTGTCTGAGCTTATGTTACAGCACGGCAACAAATACAAAATTGGCCATTTTAAAGTTGTGTACTTAGTTGCCAAGCCTTTGAAAAGGAGTGAGGCTAGAGGTTACCTTGTTATGATACAAACATTGCTGCTGTAGTTTCTTTGTTATCATGCTAACTAAATACTGGTCTCTATCACAAGAAGGTAACCTTCTGCCTCACTCCAAGGCAAAGGCTTGGTAAATAAGTACACGAGTGTAAAATTTCCTATTCAGTTTGTTGCAGAAATATACGGGACAATGAATAATGACCATTTATGTGTTGATGTGGATCATGTCATGTGACCTTGTAATTTTAAGAACATTTTTTGCTTAGGTTTCCAATTTGAGATTGTATTCACTGTAAATGAAACATTTAACAATTATTCGGGCTCAGTGAAAACTGTTGAATCATCCTGACACGAGGTTCATGGGATTATTCAAAGATATACAAAGAGCCTGAGGCGAATAATTGTTTTATTATAAATGCTCAGGTGCTTTCTATTTTTGTTATAAATTCATTTTCTGTTTTGAAGACTTGTATCGAGGTATGAGCACCCAGTTCCAATAGAAGTTGACAGGTTTATTTAATTTAATCAGCAATTACTTCATTTTTTGTATTCTTTTTGATGTGTTACGCCAAACTTGGTAGCATTTTTTGGGTTCTTCAGAATTTTTTGGTTGTATCGCGTTTATTACTTCCTGCCTGGCATTGATAAAATGCTAGGCAGCCATTTTTAAATTTAGCGCCCCTGCTATTATCCCCCCTCGCGAGGTGGATTATATCAACAATATCCCCTATTTGGTGCGAAAATATGCACGGATGATTATCTGTTCCAAGATGCGAACAGTTTTCCAAGAGCGAAGCTCGAGGAAAACTGTTAGAGAATCCTTCAAATATTTTGCAACGCGCGCGAAAAAATGTTTGCGAACAGCTTATTGTTTGCTACGTGGGATTTTTCGTTTTGAGTGTTCTCTGGTACGACTTTATAAACCAGCAAAAAATTCCCCTCTCCTGTAGCAACCACACGAAAAGATCTCTCACCTTGAATTTAATTTTAAACGGAGACCTATCGTAGTGAACGTAAGGTTTGAAAACTGGGGAATATCTCTTGGGTGGGGTATCTTCGGATATCCCTTGTTTTAGCTGGGAGGATATTCGGTCACATGATATGACTAGACCAATCGCGCGCGAGCAAAAACATTTGATGGATCATATAGTGAGATATGACGATTTGATGCAATTGAAAATCCTCTACAATGAGGGCGCGCATATCTATGATTACCAAAGTAATTATACTAAACAAGCATATGCCAGTAGGTTTCGCCTATGATCCATAGTGTCCATAAAAACCTCAACGACTTGAGCAACTATTTTTGGCGATGGATGTGTCCAAAAGCTTAGGGAAAACCGACGGGTAAAAACGGCGCCTGCTTCGACGGGGTGTAATCGCCGGGTTATGTATGATGAAAATGAAGGAATGTTTTTTATTTATGAGTTTACGCATTAAAAAGTTCCAAAGTTCTAAACAAACGGATCTAAATATCTTGCCATATGTTCTTTTTACAGCTGAAAAAGGCTATTTGAAAATAACGCGACCCAGGTACCTTCTACCATTTGTAAAATCACCTCTCAACCCTCCTTTGAATCTTTGTCAGTTGTTCGGAGGCTGTTATGACGCAGGTGACTTCAGAGTCAATGAGCAGATTTCCCTTGTCGCAATGCACACCTTGTGGGTCAGAGAACACAACAGGATAGCTGACATTCTCTTCGAAATGAACAAACACTGGGACGCAGGGAGAATTTTCCATGAGGCAAGAAAAATTATCGGAGCCATTCTTCAACATATCACATATAGCCATTACTTACCCAAAATACTGGGAGCTAACTTTTTGTCTCCATATCGTGGATATACTAACGCACATCCTGGAATCCTAAATGTGTTTGCTACTTCAGCATTTCGATTCGGTCATAGTATGGTCAGACCAAAATTTTCTATGCTCGATGCAAACTACGATCCGGTTGCCCCCGATGTTCCACTTATAAAAGCGTTTTTTAACAACAAATTGATTCAAAGAGAGGGCATCGAACCAGTGCTGTTAGGACTTCTCGCCAACGAATCTCAAAGCACAAGCCGTGGAATGGCCGTGGGACTAACGAAACACCTTTTCCAACAACCGGAATCAGAACATGGGTTTGACCTAGCAGCGCTGAATATCCAAAGAGGCCGCGACCACGGTCTGCCAGGTTACGGGGCTTGGAGACGCGAGTGCAATCTCTCGCATGCAGATATCTTCCAGGAAACTACTTACGAGATTAAGAATGCTACATCACGACAGATATTGCATGATTTATATGAAGATGTAGAGTACGCTGACCTGTGGGTGGCAGGGTTGGCAGAGGATCCGCTACCAGGAGCAATGGTTGGTCCTACTTTGCACTGTATTCTGACAGAGCAATTTCGGCGTTTGCGTGATGGGGATCGGTTTTGGTATGAAAACGGTGTTTTCACAGATGAACAGCTTGATGAGATAAGAAAGACTTCATTATCCCGAGTACTGTGTGACAATATTTATGGTATTGTCTCCGTTCAAAGAGATTCGTTCAATACCGCCAAAGATGAATTGAAACGAGTTGAGTGCACTCAGATTCCTAGTATGGACCTAACAAAATGGAGACAAAATCAGCCCTCTGTTCCTGAACCACGTAAGTTGCTTCCTCGCTGTGGTTATAGATGTTGCTTTCACCTTTTTGTGTTACCTCCCCCCCCCCCCCCACTTATCATTCCTTACGTCAAGTAAGTATCAAGCCATTGCTGGACATCCTATGACCAACCTCATAAATTAGTATTGCTACTGCAGCCTTCTAAGAGCACCTTTGGAGTTTTGACCCCTAATTTTTATTTTGGAATTATTTCAGAGTAAACTTTGCAGGCACGTAGTTTTTCTTGAGAGTTGTTAAAAAAAAATAAACAGACAAAAATAATTTTTCTTGACTGGCAGTTGGAACATGGTCAGACTGGGTATACACTGTAAGGAAACCTACTGGGAGCTGGGCAATTTCCATTACTGGTGACATATGTCCTACTTCTGTGATGGATATTGAATGTCAGCTTGCAGATGGCTCGCCGACTCAATCATCAGGTCAAGCGATTCATTGTAAAGAGCGCCTTGGGGTATATTGCCGGAACAGCGAGCAATCAGGACACGACGATGTCTGCACCGATTATCGCTTTCGCTTTTTGTGTTCTAGTATAGAGAAACCTGGTGAGTTTAATAAGAACATCTAATATCCTGCAATCCCTCTAATATCACGAAGCCCGTAGAACCACAAAAATGTGGATTTTCACTATTACCGATTTTCACTGTGACACCATCACCAAAACCATTTAAACAAATAAGGTCAAGAATCTAAGAGATAAAATAAGATGAATATTCAAAAGGTCTCCCTAAGATTCAGAACTTTGCGATGTTCTGTGCGGGAGATATTCGAAGAAATGTGTTACTCAAATTTATAAAGCTTTATATGCAGATGCCATACTGGTGTCCCTCAAAGGGAACCAACATGGCGGCCGGATGCTAACAAGGACATGATTCATCGAGTTTTGCTTTAACAAGCCTGCAATCCGACTCTGAGAGCTCATACAAATCTATATGATTACACATTCTCATACAAGGACCGTTCTGATTGCGAAATTTCAGCAGATAAGACCTTTTTTGACAGCATTTTGATATCGTGTCCCGCAAAAGCTTGGAAATTCAGCCAAACCCGATCAAACTGAAAATCTGTAAAAAGAGAAGTTTTCAACTGTCGTATTAGCTAACTAAAGTGAAATCTCATAAGGATTGATAATTCCTTATTTTTAATTTTGATGACGTCAGTGAACACCAAGAGTTACGATGTTCCTATAATGAGCATTGGCTTTAGTATTAAATAATTGCAGCATTGTGTACACAATATTTGCGAATTTCAGGTTTGCAGAACAGAATGTGTATAACAACTTTGATACAAAACACGAGTAACAAATTCACTCTAGAAAATTACTCCAAAAGTAAGAAATGTTAATAATGTGGCTGAATCCGGCGATTAGTCTTTCTTGTTTGTTTGTTTGTTTGTTTTTTCAGTTTCCCAGGGATTGAGATCTTTAATGTCGAAGCTTACTCTCTCAAAACCAAAGACTCGGTGCAACACAGGTAATTTAGAAATGGGGGAGGGGGTCAATCACAGGTAGTGGGGGAGGGGGTCAATCACAGGTAATGGGGGAGGGGGTCAATCACAGGTAATGGGGGAGGGGTTCAATCACAGATAATGGGGGAGGGGGTCAATCACAGGTAATGGGGGAGGGGGTCAATCACAGGCAATGGGGGAGGGGGTCAATCACAGGTAATGGGGGAGGGGGTCAATCACAGGTAATGGGGGAGGGGGTCAATCACAGGTAATGGGGGAGGGGGTCAATCAAATGAGCATGCTGGAGTGAGACACTGCCATGTATTAAATTAAATCGCTTTTAGAGATACACATCCACCTTGATAATCTAAAACATGCCTCTGAATTTTGCAGATTTTCATGGAAAAATGACAAATTTCACCGCAAGTTGTTTTTGGTGCCTTTGCTACGAATAAAACTGGGAGCCAAATAAGTTCATTACGATATTTTAGCATTTGACCGACATGGCAGCCATACAATAAAACTCAGGCAAATGCTTTTGTAATCGTTAATCTCTATAGCATTAAATGACTTTAAGGTTTGAATAATAGAAAAAATTTGGTTAAAGGGAAGGTACGTTTTTATTAGGGGGGGTGGGCCGGGGCTTCGGAGGGGAGGGTCATTAGTAATTATTTTACAAATTTGGGAGGGTCAAACCTGTTTGATACGCAGCCGGGGGAGGGTCATAGTTTTTTTTTTTTTTGGCTAGGAAAAAACAACTCCATGTCGGTTAGTTGACTTTTAATTATTTGTTACCAAACACGCGAAGTGTATAGAAACCTAAAACTTATATATACAAGCAAAGCTACCAGTCTAAATCAATCTACATCATTTTGAACAGATGTCGAAATATTATGTCAAAAAACTATCTTGTCCCAACTAACGTAATTGTCTCTCTCGACCCGTGCCTGTTTTCGTCCAAATTTTGACGTAGGTAATATTTCCACGCGGTGCTCTGGTTTAAAATCAGTGTCCGGTGACGATTCGTTACTTGAGCTATTCGGGCTTGAACCGACAACTCGATCTACTACATCACTTTGCGAGTCAGTTTCCACCTCGGAAAGTGACGAGGTCACTTGTTGCTGTACATTTCTGAGTGGGGGCTTCCGAGGTTGTTGACGCCCCATTAAATTATATTCACTTTCGGTTACTTTTGTCTTGGAGGAGGTGGGGGAGGGTCAGATCCTTTTTGTTTAGGCATTTATGAAGGGTCATGCATTAATCCAATTTGGAAAGTGGGAGGGCCACGACTTTTTTGGCAAAAAATTTCTAAAATACCCCGGTCCACCTCCCCCCGCCCCCGCCCCCGCCCCCCCACACAATAAAAAACGTACCTTCCCTAAAATTCTTTGCTTCACTGATAGCAAAGCTAGCTGAGTCGAAATTACTTATACATACACCTTATATGTGTCTTTAGGGCGATATCCGAGAGATTTTCCTTTATCATTTGACGTCGTTCAGCACATCACTATTGCCCACGCTTACTCTAGTGAGCCAAATAGTGAGTACATGTTTGCAGGCAAGAATAAAGGGCAGCCGAAGAAACGCTTTTTAATCTCTTTCGACGTAAAGAAGATTACAAGGCGAGCAATCGTACATTCTGCTAAGTTATACCTTTACTTTATGGAATTTGGGGCTAGCTTTGAAGGAGATAAAGCAGCCACGTCTCCCTCGAATTCTCTAGAAGTCTATCAGATCATAAGCACCGACTGGCAAGCGGAGAACACGACCAGTGTAATACCGTGGCATCAAGACTATCTGGGAATTGGAAAAGATGTGGCAAAGAAAAGGTACTCATTTTATTTTCTTGATCATCTCTTTTTCGCGTGCAATTAGAGTCTTCGAGCAGCTCACTACTAGGTGGCTGAAAATTGCATTAATTACTTCGTACTATCGAGGAAAAGGCTAGCTTTTTGAAAGGTTCCTGAAAACACACGGTCATGAGTACCTAACATTATAGAGGCTAAGTATTGATTTAACGGTTTGGACTTGTAGCTTCCCCTTTCAACTGCCTGTGCGTATAAACGAAAATACCAGCATAAGCCGTTGTGAACAAATATTTATGTGCTACTCACTTAAGAAAAGTGAGTAAAGGACGCTAATTGTTGCCGCCCACGATGTTTGTCGCTCTGTTTTCACTGTCTGTCTACTAATCTGAACCCACGTACTTGATAAAATGATGTCTAGCCAACTGGCCTTCTTCGCTAGACTGCCATTGATGTAGAAATTCATGGAATAGAAAAATTAATCGACCATTTGCTCCTCAGAGACTGCGGTTTCAGTCCGACAACGCTTTCTCCACAAAAATTATGATGGATTCTAACTTATATAAACTATTGTCATATTTTGATATTCGTGACATATTGATGGAGTGAACTTTAATTACAAAAGGCTCTTGTTGTATCCTGTTGCCCTCTTGGAACGCCGCTTATCTCGACTAAAGATCTAAATTAGTAAACGCCCATGTCTATACTATTGCAATTTAATCGCAACATTCCATTCCACTTGAAGGAGACTTGATCCTGGCCGTTTTAGCGATCAAAACAATCAAAATATTCACTTGCATTGGTCTACAACGCGCGCCTTACAAGCAGTAAAAACATGATGTCCATTAAACGTCATCACGGTCGCACTAACAAAAGATCTTAACAGAGACCTTCGGGTTAAGCCACAACATTCAGAAATTCCTGCAATATTTCCCTCTGCATCTCGTATCTCGTCAAAACCTTTTCTCGCGAAATGGAAATAATTTACTTACTGTAACCTACTTTACAAAATCCACAACAGGGCAAAGTCACACCAACAACAATGCACCCAGTTTCTACCTTGAATATAAACCTGATGTTGTCGATCTAACAGAGACTTGGTTCCATAACATAGTATTTGTCTCCCGGTGCGTTCTATGTACGCCCCCAGAATATCATTCTTTTTGATCATCCGCAGACTGGCGGGAGATGGCACCGGAGAAAACCTATCATCGTTCAGCTGCTGAACTTCTGTCATTTGACTACTCTGAAATGGCATTCAGCGAATTCACCTGATAATCGTCGATTTTTCTACGAGGGCTCACCGAATATGAGGTGCTTGATAATCTCATATTTCGGCGAGCCTGAGTAGTAAGATTTTTGTAGTAAAAACGCACACAAAAAATAATCCAACCAGCCAGCTTATACTTGGTTTGACGAGAACTGGAAGACAATAAATTTTCGGTTGTCGCAGATATATTATCGCAACACGTAAACAGATGTTACGCACTTAGCAAATAAAAACTGCTTAACTAATTCTTCTTTACATACCTTGCTTTTTCGGTGGGTATGGCAGTCGCCTTTTCTGTTAGTTCTGTTATTGTTTTAGTTGTAAGTTCTCGAGCGAAAAAATTTGTTTTCCCCACCATTACTTCACGGCTTGTCCACAGAAATTTTCTGCTCACTTCGCTGACGGTGCTAGGTTATGAACTCGGAGCTAAGTTACAAGCTCATAACATGGCCCCGTTCAGCCAATCAGAAATACAAGCTCCATTTTTACTAATTACTTTAAGACCACCAAGTCCTGAAGTCCATCCTGTTGCTAGAAATGCTCTCCTGGGGGGGGCGTTCTCAGATTTTTTTTCAGTCCTCAGTCCTCTGTGCTGACTATCTCCGGTATCGCAGAAGTCAAATCCTCTACAGGCCTTAATTTTTTCAGGCCTTATTTTCACTACTGCTCAAGTAGTGTTTACTACTGCGAATATTGCTTTGATATGCTTTATGCTTATCTCCTGATTGTTGGAGACCCCCAATATTCATGCTCATGTGGCTGACTATTTAGATGCAATCAAACTCCATGAACTTCGAGAAAGCACTGGACTGTAGTAGCATGTCATAATCCCAACACACATGTGTGGACACATTCATGCATGGCCACGAGGCAGTCTGATCGTCTTGTTATCTCTGCGACCACTTGCCCGTCCACTGCAAGTTGGATATGGATAAGCCCTCACTTAGAAAAACACGAATTTACTTTGAAACAATTGCAATAAATCAACGTTAATACTGTAACAGACGAACTTTTCTTCTCCAACCTAATTAAGAACCGGCTTTCATTCGATCTTGCCATCCTTTTTAGTTGCTTCAATAATATACAGTGTACGCTCGCGTCCGCGCTTCACCATCAGGCACCTGTTAGAGTTAAGACCGCTACAGTGAGTCCAATAGTCCCCTGGTTCAGCAATGATATACGATCAGCCAAAAACAAAATTGCCGTGAGGCCGAATAAAATTTCTGGAAAACAAAATTGTACAGCGATTTATAGATATTAAAAGCGGAGTAAAACTAAGCTGCCTTTGCTATCACGAAACCACTTCCAATTTTGAGCGTATGCCGTTGCCTTAAACTTCTCACTGAGGAAGTGTTTCGGCGCTGGTTTATGATATTAAAACTCTCGGTAAACAAAAAAATAAAGAAAAGACCATTCGTTATACTTCTGTTGGTGGGAAACACAGTTTCCTTTCGGCTTATAACTGTATCATTGACTGAAAAAGGTCTTCTTTCATATGGCACAGATATTCCTGCCGAGTGGTGGTACTCATGCAAGACCATCCCTTTAAAAAGTTCACTCTTACTACTTAACCCATGACTTTTGGCATCTTGGCAATA
This sequence comes from Stylophora pistillata, assembly GCF_964205215.1. Classification (NCBI taxonomy): domain Eukaryota; kingdom Metazoa; phylum Cnidaria; class Anthozoa; order Scleractinia; family Pocilloporidae; genus Stylophora; species Stylophora pistillata. The sequence continues at coordinate 14,544,470 of NC_142526.1, forward strand.
CTTTCTTTCAGCACATATTTTATTCGCGTGGAATTTAACGTATTTTTACTTTATCTATAACTGAGTTAACTAAGAAAGGAGGGGTAGGATAGGCAAAGTAACATTAGTGACGTATTTTTTCATTATCACTAATATCGATCTTTATAAGACAGTTGTTTTTTTAACATAAAAATAAAAACAACAATAAATGAGAAGTTTATTAGTCCCAACTTGGCTGACAGATCTTACCCATCTGATTTCTCCCACGTAGGCTGACACAAAGCAAAAGCCTGAAACCTGGAGAAGGTCAGCAGTGGATTGAACTCGATATTCAACATGCTGTGAGAAACTGGCAGATCAGAAATCAGCCAAATTATGGACTTATGCTGAAGGTCGCAAAAGAATCGAATGCAGATGCATTGATGAAGTTTGTTTCTAGAGATAATCCACTATCAGATGTCCATCCAAAGCTGGTTGTCTGCCTCACCATCCCACCCTGGTAGCTGAGTAAAAGATCTGTTGATAGTTCCCATGGACATGACCTGTACTAACTTACGCACTAAAGCCTAGAAAAACAACTTGACCAGGGAATTCCACGATACATGCAGCGTATCACACGAATGGCGAAGCTTAAAGTCCGATATCGGTTTTCAAGTAAAATTTAACTTGTAGTTGGGTTGTGAGCCTTTTTCAAAAAGGTTTTAGTCCTTTCCGTGCCCTAAACAATTTAAAGTCGACTGTCTACCCTATAGGAACGTTCAAGCGTGCTCTGCAATGAAGCTTAAAATTCACTCACATTTATTTGAAACAGCTGAATACTCTCGCTCACTGGACTCGATTGATAAAATGTTTAGTCACTCAATAGTATCTGTGTTTTATTACGTACTGTATATGTTCTATTCACATGTGCTTTTAAATGGCTGCAGCCTAGATTTTCAAAGACCTTCGACTTGTTCATTGTTTTTTCATTTTTGTTTTTTTTATTTTTTATTGTTCATTGCGTTAAGTTGAAAAAAGGGTTACGCGCTCTTCGCGATGACAAAAGTCACCGTGCAAGTTCGAATGGTTGCAGGTTGTGTTTTTTTTCGAAGTCCTTTCTTAGTTTATTATTAAAATAAAAGTTGATGTGATGCTCCGTCCAGTGATGGAATTGTGAATACAGCTGTCTCGTGTTTTTCTCGCCATCATATCCTGTTGAGTCTGGACTTTGTTTGGCGCGCTACCACTAGTCTCGCTTTAAAGTTGCAATTCCACTTTAAATACCTCACCTCAGCAGTCAATCAGATTGATAGAGTTCTCCATGTTATTAAATCCCATATTAAATTGTGTAAGTATGGAACGTGAATCTTTAAGAATCCTTCTGTAAAGGGTTCTTAGAAGTCCCAAAGAGAGTTCCCCGTCAAATCAAAAGTTCTTGCAAAATACCTTAAAATGCTTTCGCTGAATATTTGTCAACGTTCTGGTAAGTTCAAATGTCACTCATACGAATTAAATATGATTTGCTTGATAACGTCAATGAATGGCTACCGCTAGATATTTGCTTTGACTTGATATATCCGCCTCTTGCAATTGGCTTATCTAGTATGCATCGATCAAGATTATATTGCGCATAGATGTTTTGGAAAATGACGGTGTAAAAGCAATTTCAAGAATAATGAAGTATCACTTTTTCCCAAGTAGTAAACAGGCTTTCTTCTTGTCAGAGGAACATCACTGCTACGCATAACATTACATAAAGCTGTGCTATAACATGATTTTGGACGGGATCTATTCATGACTTTTCAAATGTATTAACGAGAGATTCCCCACGGTTGAGAACCATCCCATAGTCCGTAGTATTTTATTACGAAATATCCTAAATTGACTTTGTTAGTGAAAAACAAGCATATGAAACAGTCATAAAAGGCTGCAAGCCTCATTAATCGAAATAGCGTTGATAATCAAATTCACTCAAAGAACGCAGATCGCTCTGAACCTCCTGTTTAGATACAGCGAGCATCCCGTGGAGTTTTCGGCAAGTCCTATGTTAGTAATTGTGCTCGAAAATGAGCTATATCTGTTCGATTTCAGCTTTACCTTGTAGGTTGTGAAGCACTTTTTTTCCCACCTAAACCATTGTGTATGAAGAATTTGTGTTATGAAGAATTTACTTAGTTAAGTATGAATTGGTCATTTGATTGGGTTAAAGGTGCAGTTACTGTTTGAATTCAAAGTCCAAAGTTATTATTTTAGTTAAAGTGCACCTACACCCAAAAATTTTTTTTCGCTTAACGAAGTAAGCTTATTATTTTGAGTATTTCTGCGCAAAAATTTTTTTATTTGCTCAAATCTTCAATTTTCTATGCCCAGTCAAAATACGGAAAATCGGCCGCCATCTTGCCCCACGACCGAGTTTAAAGAGGAATGGCTCTTGTGGGTAATGTGACGTCAAATCGAGAACACGAAAGTCTGCATTTCACACATTTCCACTTGTTTGGGAAGGTTGTAGTCGATAATTGTCCGAAAATATGCCGACTAAGTGTGTTGTAGAATGATGTAGCAACGTGCGAAATTTGCAAGAGGGTATCGCGCTTCATACATTCTTCATACAACACACCTAGTCGGCATATTTCGGACAATATCGACGACAATCTTCCCAAACAAGTGAAAATGTGTGAGATGCAGACTTTCGTGTTCTCGATTTGACGTCACATTACCCGCCAGAGCCATTCTTCTTTAAACTCGGTCGTGGGGCAAGATGGCGGCCGATTTTCCGTATTTTGACTGGGCATAGAAAATTAAAGATTTGACCAAATTAAAAAATTTTTGCACAGAAATACTCCAAAAAACAAGCTTATTTCGTTAAGCGAAAAAAAAAATATGGGTCTAGGTGCACTTTAAAGCAACTATGATGAGTTTCCTAATCATGTCTGTCTTGTTTATCTTTCATTTAGTGGACGTGCTTAGTTTTTCTACTGACCTTGTCTAGGACTCACATTAGGACTTGTTTTGGCTTATACAGTCAAAGGTTGACTCAGTTGATCGGAATTACTAGGATTCTCGTAAAAGGTTTAGGCTAGTGTTCTTACAACAAATCTCTAATCTACCAAGGTCAGCCAGCTGGCTCACTTGCCTACTTGTGCCATCGATTTTACATGTAAAAGCGTGTGCTTTAGAGTGAGAATTTTAGAGAGAGTGATCGAACAGAGTTAGAGTCAGTCGACTAGAGTTAGCCATATTGAAGTCAATCAATCAATCCTTTATTTGTTTAAGCAGGTTAATAATTACAAAATTGCTGGAGACAATGTTGCATCGGCAACCACAGGCTGATTTGGACCTGCTATATAGAATAGAATTATAATAAGTAAGACTATAATAAACTTAATAATAACCAAGTGATAAATAAAATCATCTGAAATCACCTGGTATGTAAAATCATTATAATAATGATAATAATAATGAATAACATCAGCTGATGTGGAACTGCTATGTAAAATGATATAATAAATAAGACTATGATTAACTTAATAATAACTTAGTAATAAATAACATCATCATTCTTTTTTGAAATCGTAATAGCATCTTTGTTAAATGAAAATTGGTGAAGATCTTTGGAAAGCTTTCTCGAGATTACTTTAAACCCTTCTTTACTTACATTCAAAAGTCTAACTTTCTTACCCTAGCCAGGTACTTTCTAATGAAGGAGGGAGGTGATTAATTATGCGACATGCCTGGGCATGAGTATAATCTAGGCTGTTAAGTAATGGTTGGGAGCAATTTGCCCACACTACTATGCCATTAGTGACACTAGGGATAATTGGTTTAAAATAGATTTCTTCTAGATCGAACTGACTTAGATAAGTATGACATTCTCCTTAAAGCACCAACTTCTCTGGAAAATTAAGTTTTAACTTTGTCCACTTGAACATGCCAAGAGAGTTGGTTATCATTCCTATACAGGCTGTAGAATTGACAAACTTCACAGAGCCAAGGCCAAAATACAAAGGCTGCGAAGGACCAATAAACTGTTGCTTTGTCATTATCACAGCTTTGGTTTAAGATGGGTGGATTGTCAATTTGTTTAAAGAGCTCCACTTGGATATCTGTGCCATTGGGCCATTTAGAGATAAAATAACTTGCTCAACATTTGGACCAATCGAGTAAATTGTGGTGTCGTCCTGTTGATCAGGAAGGTCATTAGTATAAATAGTATACAATCTTGAGCCAAGCAGGTATCCTTGAGGAACATCAAATTTAATATGAAGAGAGACTGATCTCTAATTGTTCACTTCTTCATTTTGGTATCTATCCAGTAAGTAGCTCATTAGCCACTGATGTGATGGATCAGAGATACCAATTGCTTTGAGCTTTAAGGATAGAATTTCATGCGACGCGGTATCTAAAGCTTTTTGAAAGTCAATAAATATGGCCCCAATAATAAGACCTTTGTCCATAGCTAGCTTCCACTTTTCTGTCATGGTGAGAAGTAAATTCCCTGAGGAGAGACCTTTTCTAAAGCCCCATTGGTGTTCACTTAAGAGGCCACACTGTAGATGACTATCAATAATAGAACAGTTCTGGTTTTCAAGGAGCTTTCCAGGAAAGCTGAATAAAGAAATTGGCCTCTAGTTTGAGATCTCGAAGAAGGAGCTCTTCTTGTGAACTGGAATAACTTTAGCTTGTTTCCACATATCAGGACACTGATTTAAACATGAGCTTTTATGAAATAAGGTAAATAGACCCTCAATAGCAGAAGATTTTATTGGGGTCAGGGATAGGGCTCGTGATGAGACTCTGCCTGGGCCAGAGGCTTTCTTAGCTCTCACCTTCACAGTGAATATGATGTAAGTAGGATTGTATTACTGAGGGAGCCGAGAGATTAAAGAAGACTGAAAATAACAGTTTGGTGTCCTACGCTGAGCACGGTGCGCTCTGCAGCTAGTTTCAGTGACCTTTACCGACCGTCATTTTCCATCGTTTCTTACCTCAAACGATATCAGCGTTTCTCGCAATTTTCATGCTCAAATGAGGAAATGTTCGAAACTCTGTTAATCTTATCACAAAGAACTAATCATGGGAAACTATTTTTGGACGTTAGGAGGAAACTAGCTTGAACAAACTCACCGTGGGGAAGGTGCAAAGAGTCTTGGATCACGAAGCTTTCTTAATGTATCAACAATATTTCCTCTTAGAGTAACTCCAATTCTAACTCTAATTCTAACTTCAATTACTTTCGGCTTCAACTTCAACCACAACTAATTGATATTAAACAAGAGCTACGCGCTGATATTCTCATACTTGTGCTTTATGAGGGATAGTAGCATGCACAGACCGCATACCAATCTGAAGCGCTAAAGGCTAAACTAACTGAAACCTCTGTAGTTTGAATACACTCACATATGTGAGCCTCAAGCTCTAAAACAGCTTAAAGCCTTCTGTAAAGAAAACACATAAATGATTTTGATTATAGAAACATCACATTCGAGAACGGATCGACAAGAATTACAAAAATATTCTTGACACTTCTAAAAAACTTCGAAATATATGAAAGTGAGTTTTACTACTGCGTAACTCAAAGTATCTCTGGTGTGGCCACGACGCTTAAGATGAAAAGCATATGCGTGTAGAGAAGTTCACGCTATATTGCCACCTGATAGAAACTAATGATAATAAAAGAATCGAAAATGAGGAGAAGAAGAAACTATACCTTCAAGAGTGCGTGTGCGGTAAAATAAGAGGTACTTACTGAACGGCTGAGTAGGAGTTTTTGGTGATTGACAGGATCTTTTAGTGTCTTTGTTAGCTCTCAAAACGACCCGAATGGTTATTAAGACTCTTGGCAAGTGTTTCTTACAAGCAAACATGTATGTTGTAATTCCATTTTTTCAAAGTTTAGTTATGTTGAGTTAAGATCTAGATCTTACTAATTGATTCTACAGTTTGTAGGACCACTGACCTTTAGTTTCCTTTCGGGCCTTTGAGGAATTTATTCCAAAGCTGGAACAGTTTAAAATAAACAGATTGTTATTTTGGTTGTCTGTTTTAATTAATGATTTGAATTACTATGGACTTTTCCCCTTGAATTCCTATTTTTACGCGAAGCTCATGTTGCAATGATCCAAAAGAGCACGCAAAAAAAATCGCTTTGGTTTCGTACCACTATCGAGATAACAAGACTCCATCCGAAAAATGCTCGCCTCACACGCGGAAACGTTTGCTTAAGGGATTTTTTTTGTGAAGTTAGTAAACACGTGTACTTGCTGAATGTGACCCTGTCAGTCTGCCGCCGACTGTGGGCGCTTTGAAAAGATGTCCCTCGTACTTAGGATCAAATTTAACTATTCTTCAGGTTTTTTTTTTTTTTTTAAAAAAACGTCTCTGACGTAACTGATGAGTATGTATTACTGCAACCACAGACAAACTGCTAGAATAGGAAAGGCAGCTTCTGCTCGACAAAACGAAACCACGCCTGGACTTTTTTCCTTGAAATATCAAGATCCTTCAATATTTAAAGTATCTGATTTATTTTGCATCCTTATCAATGTGGCTGTCAACGTATATCGCACACACCGATACGCTGTACGCCAAAATCATCAAGACATCACCTTATAATTGAAAGGTCATAGAAAAAGCGTAAACAAGCTGGCAACAAGCTTAATTCATGTAAGTCCTGATTAACTGGTGTGTCTCGCGACTTCTGTTTCACACCTGTAGACTTTTCAACGAGCATTAACGAGGCGCCAGCTCGACTCACTGACATTCATAACATTGAAAAGTCAGTTGTCCTTCAATTACGTCTGTTCGAGACAAGCCTTCCGCCCGCACTTGTAACGGAGTGCGACAAACAAGAAACCACAACAGCAATTTGTGTCTCGGTATGCTTTAATTGCATAAAGATAGAATATCGCTGGAGTAGTCTGAGCTAATTAAGTTGCTCTGTTGCCCGATTTTATTTCAACAGGTGCATTGAATTCTTTATAGGTAGAATTAAGTTGGACGTCGTTTACGACTGTTAGCAGCTTGCCCGGTTAGCCAAGAAATAACGTTTCATTGGAATTTATTGGCTAACTATCGCATTGGTTTCGTATGGAACTAACTAAAAAGATACGTCCCAACATCTTCTATAGAAAAGATTAATTTTATGGTTGTTGTCTTCAATAAATTCACTATCAGTATCTGGTTTCTTAGAGTGAGAAAATATTCCCTACATAAGTTAATTTTCCGCATGTGAATCGCTAACACTGCTAAAAGGAACAAGTATCTAAACTTTGATTAAACATGTGTGCCAAATTTAAACTTTGAATTACACGATGGTTGTTATCGCGAATTTCAAATAGGAGTTTTCTAGAACATTAAGTTAACGGAATGCAGCATATATCCTTGAAAAAGAAAAGCCTCGTGAGTTTGATTCGAGATGATCTCTTAGTTTTACCCTGAGGACTTGTAAGGTTGGCGAAACGTACTCAGCTCCATGAGTGTTGCCCCCCCTCCCAGACTGCTTCCAGCCTTCCCCTGTGTACACGCGTGCATGCATGAAAATTTGTAAGAGGTAATTTATAAATATTTAGTAACAATGCTAGTTCAGTTTCAGACGAGATTCATGACCATGACATTGCCGTGAATAACTTTGCCAGTGTTAAACGTGCTAATGCGATCCATGACAACTGACGCACTAATAATGGCGGTATTGGCGCCTTAGAAATGTGACACTGAGTCAGTTACCAGCTCTATGGCGCCCTTCACCAGACACCGTGACCATCACCTTAGTGATTCATAATAACTTTGAGTCTATTGGCAAATCATTTGTGCGCATTCTAAATGAAAATGCAGACTACACCACTTGAAAGACCTTCGTAATACTAAAAAAAGAAAAAACAACCAGCAAATGAGTGCGTTATCATGGTAAACAACGCACGAGGATAGAGGCGTCAAACTACTTATAAAAGTAATAAAAGGCGAACCATCATTTGATTCATGGCCCGAGCACGAGCTTGGAATTTTAAATTTTCCTTGTATGTCTCATATTTTGACCAGCTTGCCATAACAATTGCGCTTTTCGGCTTAGACTAAGGAACCCGCTATTTTCATTGGCGACGGGAAGGCAGTTTCCTAATGAGGTCAGAAAATTACATGACTAAGAATTGTCGTTTATTTGTTTAATTGATATTTTTTAAAATAGTTCGTAATCGTATCTTGGGAACGTATAATTTAGATGAAATGCACACGTGCGAACAAACCGCACGCACGTCCAAGCTCTTGAGTTTCCTTTCTTAAAATCTATACGGAGAGATAAATTAGGATGAAATACCTAAGCTATTTTTAATAGTAGTTAAAACTGCTGTGTTATAATATCTACATGCACTCGTAAGGTTTCATTCAATTTGAGTAAAATCTCAAAAACACCCATGAGACCTCAAGGGGGTTTGTTAAGGTTGTTGACGATCGTTCCATATATCTAAGTTTACCTAATGTTTTTCAAAGGGAAGGCAATTCTCCAGAAAGAAATGCGTTCACGATAAAATAAAATCACGGTAGTCCAAAGCGCAGTTGCGGTTTTTCTTTATTATCATTATCATTCAAGACCGATCATCTACTGCGGCAGGCGATTGAAAACACTGATGTTTAAGGTAACTTTTTCCACTCTACTTCCGTTTACTCCGACATGAACTTAGATATTACTGCAATGTGTAGAAGTTCTTTATAATTATTCTCATTGTAACTTAGGAGTATCTACTAATGCTTCTGAAAAACTATTTACATAGCTTAAAGGTGTGCAAATGTTTTTCAGTTCAAGATGATTTATGATTTTAAGTTGCAAACGGTGAGATATCACACTATTTGGTGTATGTAGACTCCGTGGCGAAATTATAATAACCTGGAACAAATCCTGAAAGCAGGGAAACACGCTCTGTCTATTTTAACGACTTTGGACAAACACCTAGAATTCCCAGTTCTATTTTTTTTGTTGTTGTTCCTTGGATTTTATTCGGAAACTTCTCTAAACTCCTTTCAGAAAGTCTATATGGCCTAAGAGATGAACATACCCTTTCCTCGCCTCAAACAACACAAAACACTGATGACACAGTGGAGGAAATGAAGTCCTGTCAAAAATTAAGTTTGTAACTGATTTATTGTCTAAGGGATGCGATATAAGACTATTGGCTTGTAAAAATTGCGAAGCAATGTGACAAAAAAAAAACAAAGAAAAGAAAAAGGCGCGAACTCAAACTCCTTCCTTAGCGAGACAAAACGTTACTGTAAAACAATAAAGCAATCGCCGTGCTCTTGATTTTAAAGTGTGCCGCAAACGATCAAGTCAGTGGTCGAGTTTCATGTCTCAGGTTTTGATTAATAGGGGTCTCTGTTCAAATCTTCAAGGCCAGATTTAAGTGATCGAGTTTCGTTACTTCGTCATTCTTCAGGCATTCCTCAAGTGTCAAGTAATTTGGAACTGACTAAAATTAGTAAACTAACTGATATCCTCATTTGAAGGTAAGTTTGGCGACGGTCGGATTAATTATTGTTTCTTTAACAATTGCGGAACGAGACCGGCAACAGTTTTGACGTGTTAAAAGGATAACCACATCTTTAATACTCAAGCTTGTTAAAGAGACGCGTTTCCTGCTGTACTGTGCAATTAGTGGCCAGAGTTTACTAGAACAATTGTCAACGTCTAAAACTCGGTAATCCTCCGTAATAGCTGCAATTGATTTTCTCATTATGAAGTGCCTAAGTTGATCTTGAATAATGTATTGTGATACACCCTCTTCATACAGGAAGAATGTTTGCCCCTTTGGTTTATATTGATTGGCTGTAAATGTAGCCTTGAAAGGAATGCCAAACGCCATTAAAGTCGATGATTTATGAAATACGTATACGTAACCTATAAAACTCTTCAGTCAAGTCCGGAGTGTACGCGTCATTTCTAGATAGCTGGAGTACATCGATCAGCCATGAACAAGTCTGCAACTTTTGCGTTTCTCCTCGGGATCCTCATGTAAGTAAAAGAAACATCATTTAAGTTTTAATGGAAAACTTTTAGCATTACCCGTAGCTCTCGTTTCATTTTCGAAGATGCAGATTAGGACTTCTATTGATGTTTTATGGATTCTAAAGACGCTTCAGTGCGAACTGATGACGGCAGCGTTTTCTTGTAGTTAAAGATATTCTGCAGTTAGTTAACACATGGCTTTTGTATTGAGGAGAATTCTTGTTGTTCAGGCGTTTCACAGTAAAAGCAGAAGTAGGCCCCTCTCCGATTCAAACACTTCGCACGCTTTACATCTCATTTCGTGCTAAGCTGACACAAAGGTCAATTTTACATGTGCAATCTCCCTAGTTGAAAACAATTTAAAGTATCGGCAAAACATTTTATCCCGCAGAGTCTCAGCTGTCCCTGGATACAAGGGAAATCTTAATCAAACGCAAGGTGAGTTAAGTATTCAGTTTACATTTGTTAAATTTAGGACGGTGAATGATGATTGAGACCGCTTATTAGATGAGTCGGATGCTTGACTACAACGCTCTTTTTAACAAGCAAATTTCCTGCCTTTCATAAGTGCTTTATTTCATGATAGAATACTCAATGAGTCACTTGGGGCTTGACGTGCCAGACTTAATGGCGATTGTTAATCAGTCTTAAAAGAATATTAATACAAAAAGGGTCCTCGCTACCTCAGATAACAGAAAAGAAGAACTTTTATTCAATTCACGCTTCTTTAAACAATTTTCTCGCCTGAACAGATTAAATATTAGTTCGGCGCGGATTAGATCCTTTTAGCTTAATTTAGCTAAAACTGGAGACAAAATGACTGATAAGACTTTATTCTAGAAGTATCACCTCGATTTGAAACTTTATTTTTTATCGTCACCTTGGAGTTTTACGTTTTGCTTTTGTAATTACTCACAAATGTTTACTGAGGAGTGTTTCTTTCTATAACATGATGCCGTCTCTTAATCTTGAATCGTGTTTTCTTTTTCAACTCAAAAACATTTTATCAACGCATTGTGATAGCAGCATTGCATTTGGTCGGCTTTACTATTGTTGTTTATGTAGAAGGTGCATTCAGTAAATTTAAGATCGTCCCTCAGAAGGTTTTGATTGCATTTTGTTGTACAGAAATAGCTTTTATCTTATACCAGCCTTGTAATTATTTGTACACGGAAACTTTAATCATGGTCAACTAATGGCAAATGTGGCACCCTGATTACGTTACAGCTTTTCCATATCTTTCCATTTCATCCCAAATCTATATTTACATGAAAAGAACCGCTTAGAGTGATGTGTCTCCTCGAAAGAAAGCTTTTGCCAAGTTTTCAACAAATTGAGATGTTCAAACGGGCGCTCAAGTCATTAATAGAAAGTCGCGCCTTCTTATGCTGTCCCTCAGAGGTTGGCAATCCATCAACAGCTTATTGTGCGTGGGTTCTTGTCAGGATCACCAACAAAGAAGCGTTGGCATCCGTAGGTCGAAATGTACAAAACGTGAAACAATATTTGTAAGGATTTTAATTTTAGCAACTTTTCTGAAATATAAAATCCGCCAAAGGTTCCAACCTTTCTTTATTTTTCAATGTTAATTAGTTGAGGTTTTCCGGAACAAACAACAATTACAAGGGGAAACCTTGCGAACTATGCACGAGTCCATTGATTCTTCAGATGCAGCCTGTTGAATTAATTTTTTCTAAGGCAACCCCACCAACTGCTTCGAATTTAACAACGATACGTAGACGGAAAACGATGGCTCTTCCTACCAACGAAACGCAACAAACAAAGATGTCATCACTGAGACTTAAGAGTTAAATTTAGATATTTTGGGCAGTTCTGATTTGTTAGCTCGTTTGAGGTACTCGAGAAAATCAAATAAAACTGTCATTCAAACCCAAGTCAATCAAAAGTGTTTGTCGAAAGAAATAAAACATTTTTGTGGCCACACAAGAGATTTTATTTGCAAATGATTAAATGTTCGCGAGTTGAGTAGCACGGAGCATAATAAGTACGACTTTCTCTATTCTGTAACGTGAACAAGAGAAAAATAGGCGGCAGCAATATATCCTAAGGACATCTTGTTAACACCAGCGTTTTCTCCTTTGGGGGAGGTACATTTCGCAGAATTATGCTTTGGTAAAGATTAGGTCCTTTCACTGAGTCAAAGGGGTCTAAATGTCTGGCGGGATTTAGGGGTATCACAGATAAAACAGGTGTCATGAACCGACATCTTGCCCTCGCAGTCCCGGCTGGCAAAGTAATAAGTTGGTTAACCAAGAGGCTCGCAAAGTCATAAGCTGAATTTCTGTCAATTCAAAACAAAACAAATTGCGTCAGGCCGGAAAAATAAGTTGAATTTAATGTAGTTACCTCTTTTCGTGGTGAATAATTAAAGATATTCTAACTGCTTATTTCCTTTGTACAGGTTTCAACGCAACCAACGCAACCGATGCAACCCAAGATCTCATAACAACAGGTAATTTCAACTTGACTCAAAAACCTGCAATCACTGCATATAGCATGAAATGAAGACGGGAGAGTTTTCTTGTAGCTACAAGGTTTTCCAACTGAGGATAACTCGGTTACTTTAACGACGTCTCATTGTTAATTAAAGAACACTAAGTCTCACTCTCTCTAATTCACAGCTTGTGCACGAGCTGCATCTCGTACACCGTTTCCAGAGAATTTCGTGCCATGCTGACTCGTAAATATTAACGCCATTCTAACTGCTGATTTATTTTGTACAGCTTCCAACGCAACTCAAGGATCTACAACTACTGGTTATTTCAACTCGACTCAAATACCCACGCCCTCTATCAGTGTTGCTCCTACCAACTCCAGTTTGCCAATGAGGTGCAGCAGAAAGACTGTTCTACTCAATAAGAAATCGAAAGGTAGAATCAGGTCCCCAAACCACCCTAACAACTATGACACAAATCAAGTGTGCACTTGGAAAGTACAAGTACGTCGTGGATTCCTCGTCAAGGCCCGTTTCCGATCAATTGATCTTGAAAATTCAGATGAATGCAAAAAGGACAGAGTGGTGCTGTCCAGTTCAAAACAGTTTCGAGATCCACACATACACTGCGGAAGTGTAGAACCATTCAGATTCATATCCAAAAAAAACATTCTCTGGGTTCGATTTTACTCTGATCACTCAGTCACTGGGAAGGGATTCATCATAACCTACAGTGCAATTGGTAAGTTACTCATTCTTAAGTAAAGAAAGTGAGTTAATTTTAACTAAAAAATTGACTCACTTTCTTTACTGAATGAAGTAAAGAGGAAAACAAAAATGAGATCTCATACACGCAATTACCGGAGAGGTAGAAATTTAAGAGGATGGTAAACCCACACAGCCTTTCTCTGTGCTTTTCTGTCCAAATATTAAAAAAAAAAAAAAAAAAAAAAAAAGAACTATATTCTGCTCGGACTGAGATATTAATATTCATCCTTTTAACAGGCTAATGATCATGACGCATGTACAAGAACAAAGCTCCTTTCTAGCATCTAACACAATGAATGGCGCAAGATCCTTCTCTGTAGCAGCACCATCATTATGGAATTTTCACGTCTTTTTTTTAATATGTTCTTCACTTTTAAATAGATGAAAACGAGTGCGATATGGAGATGTGCACATTTCCCACGCTGTGTAGAAACACGGTTGGAAGTTTTGAGTGTGACTGCCCTAAAGGTTACGATAACAAAGGACCAAAGCAGAAGGCGACTTGCGTGGGTAGGTCACTGTAGCTAAGTTGCACAATCGGTGATAATTTCTTTGATGGGTTTATGGTTAAAACGCTTTGTTTTGACATCAAATTCAGGTGAACTTTTTTAAATAATCTTCTCCAATAACGCCCACGACTGTTATTCTCCACTCACTCCTTGAATTAGATGAATACTCTAGAACTATGCCAATTTTCACTTAACCTTCGTTATTTAGTAATTGATCCTATGTTCGAAGTATTTTAGATTTTCTACTTACAAGGGTGAGATTAAAAAGGCTTTTATTGATAAACGAAGGGTACATTTCAGCTGTTTTAAATGATAACTAATATCTAAATTGTTCGAGATGAGTGATAAATACTCTAGCCAGCTTAAGTTGAATATACTGAAAAAATGTCACATTGAAAGAACAACAAAATATCGAAACAAAAGGACGACCGAAAAAAAAAAACAGCCAATCGGGGTATCTGAGGTCATTCAATAATATGCTGTTTTTTTTTTGTTTTTTTTTTTTGCAGACACAAATGAATGCAAGATTAATAATGGAGGTTGCCAACACAAGTGCGTTAACACGGGGGGAAGCTATTATTGCAAGTGCAGAAAAGGCTATAAACTAGCTCCGGACGGGAAAAGGTGCAGAGGTAATCGAAATAATTGAAAAAACCTCAGGTTCTAGGCGCCCCGAACATGCTTAACCTAAAGTAACGAATGGAATGCGCAAACGTAACATTTTTTGTATTTATGGCGATTAGTCAAGGTGCTGACACGCTGAAGGGTTCTCAGAAGATTTTGTGCAAACACGTAGACAGTATTATCGTTTATTGCTTATGCAAACAAAGCATCACACAGTTATGTTAAGTAATCTTCTTAGGATAGTTCAACTATTTTGTTATTTATATTTTAACATATATTGCAACAACGAAGACGAAAATTTTCATCCATTTAACAAGAGAGCACAAGCTCTTGTATCTGGTCTCCAGGCTTTTGCTGCAAGCCTACACACAAGCCAACAAGAAAACCCGCAATAGGAAAAAAAGGGAGACAATCATTTACTGCAAATTGTTGTTAACAATCCAAGACACAACATATCATACAGTCTGATATCTAGTAGCTGAAATACATAATTCGACGAAAGCGTGTTATTAAGGTTTAATGTAATAACATTAAATATTGGTGAGTTTCACTGAACTTTACAATGTCTTTGTTAAGAGTTTTCTCGCAGCATCTACAATAAAGCTCTGCAGACTAAACATAGCTCCGACCTTAGCTTTAACATGCGCAAGAACCATTCCTAATCCTAAGCGCGATTACGGTAGCTCAGAACTGTCTGGAATCCCTTTTTCCCCAAGAAAAGAAAATTGAAATTCGGATCATCGTTACAAACGCTTTCACTCAGCAGCAACTTATTTGATTTTATTTGAAAACAATTGTTCTTAACCTTTTCCCTTTATCCCATTGATATCTTTTATGTTGCGACTAAGTTTTTCGTAAAAGGTCCAACCAATATCGAATCTTTCCCAAAAATATTGTGAGGAACGACTCTTGCCCGAGACAAACAAAAAATGATTAAAATTTCTAAAAAGAACTTTACGTTAGACTGACGGATTAAATTTACATGAAAATAGTCTCGACCGCCATAAATAGAAAAAGAAAAGAGCGCTACGGCTCATGCTGAAGTAACCTACTAATTTAGATGCCTTTAAAACAGCACAAGGCAAGTAAGATATCAATCTCGAAAACTTTTTCTTTTCTACAAATTTATTACAACTTTGCCATAAAAGTTAGTTATCGCTTAGGGTTTCCCACGGCGTAATCGGCGACGTCGTCATCTGTGTGCGGCTGTGTCGGACAATTTCCCAATCTACTTGTGGGCTTGACGTACGTGCCCGCACGTACCTAGCTAGATGAAGAGTTCAAAAAAAAAAGTCAACAATCAACTAATGAGATAAACGTTTTAATACAACAAAGGTGTAATATTTGGAATAATTGTGTCATAGACGGGTTACCGTGCGTCTCGTGTGCAAAAGGATAATCTGTCGACAGCGTGAAATTTCCGTCGCATTCGGTCTTTAGAACCGGAAATAGAAAATGAACGATTACGGGCTGATTTTTAGAAACTGTCAAAGTTCAAAACGGCACTGAATCAATTTTCTCAGAGATTTATGATTAAAAAAAAGAAGGTGAATGGTGTCATCATAAGTTCGTTATGTCACGTTTTTTTTTATCTCTAACAAACTACTGAGGCGAGCTGACGGATGCTTGATGAGTCTCGTTAGACTGGGTTAAAATAAACACTCCAGCTTTTCAGGCAGATTCTTGGCCTTGGTTGTCCGGAGCTTGAAAAAAAACTCTCCAAAAGAAATGCGTTTCCACAGTAGATACTGCTGGCGCCAGAAATTGAAATCTTATCTATGAGCTTTTTATTTAGGAAGCGCTATTTATATGGAAAACAACAAAGTTGTCAGGATATATCCATACCGTAGAAAAGTGTTAACATATACATGCGGCACGTCCTTTATCACAACAAATATAGTATTCCAGTAAATTAGGCGAAAAACGAGCGGTGTTAAGTTTTCCACTTTTGTAACAAGGTTACATGCTCAAGCAATTTTCTTTTGGATTTCTAGCTTCCGTTTTAATATCAAATGTTTTTCTATAATTAGGCTTCTTACGAATAAGAACAAGAAAACGTTCTATTTGTGCTTAACTTTGCCTATTGCCAGTTTTGTTTTAATCCTCACTTCAAGGGAGGAAATACTCATCCTCACCTCCAATCTGATCACCATCCGATCATTGGCAGGTATGATTAGGCTCATTCATTTGTTAGCCACATTCTTTCGACTCAGGCGAGTGTTCGTCAGCATTGTTTTCTCCAATTTTCAGGATCGTTTTTTTCTGATAATGAAGTCGGTTGAAAAAGCATTCAAGGTAAAAATAGCAAACCAGGCAAGCGTAATAAAACTAAAGGCACCAAGTGTGAAAGAGAACGCTAAGAATAGGGGAGTCATGATAAGTCTCCGGCCAACAGGTGCCAACAGAGGATTTCCTTGTTAGAAGCAGTGTTCGTTAACATTGACAGTCCAAAGGTAACTCCACAGTTCCCATTTGAATATCAGAAGTAAACTGTTGACTCAAACTGACTGAGCCATGACCCCTGAAAGAGCTTTTGTTATAAACGAGTGTTGTGAGCGCCACTAAATTTTCGTTTTCATTTGATGAAAGTTCATTTGCGATATCAGTCCATAATGCTCTATGAATAATATAATCCTATGTAAATCCTTTTCTACTGAGGAATCAGTTATAATTTGCTCGATGGGTTCTTCGATTAAACTCATTGTTTCCTTTCATTTCTTGCCTTCGCTCATAACTCTTTTCTGGTAATTTTAATAATGTTCACGTAAACATCGCCGAAGTTTGTTTCTTGAAAGGCGCCTTTTATATTTTTGTCCTGTTAACTTTGATAAAGCCTTGAATTTATACTTTTCCCTTTGTCTCTTTCGCTGAAATCTTACTAAAAAAATATAGTAGAGGGCCATTTGAAGTACAAGTGTACTATGTATTGCCGTATGTTGCAAGCTGTTTAAATGTAGAGCGGTGTTACTTTCGCCGTTTTTCTAAAGCTGTAAATAAATGTTACCCTTACCTACTGATAATTATCGCTTGTTCTAATGTTCTGTCAATTTCTTTTTTACCTCAGCAGATAGAAACGAGTGTACTAAGGACAATGGAGGATGTTCCCACTTCTGCATTAACATGAGATCCTCGTACCGCTGCGCATGCCCATCGGGATATGCGCTGAACACAAAGAGAAAAACATGTTATCGTGGTAAGAGAATTGCGATATCACCAGAAACCATTTTCATCTGCAGTGTTAATGTATGCTCTGAGCAACTAGTTTGCGTGATAGATAGGCTAACCACAAGAAAGTTGGCACAATGCCACTTCTTTCCTGCTAAAAGTGTATTCATAAATCATGGCTTTGTCAAGATTTGTACCAACCACGTTGGCATGATTTCTTTTTATCCAACCGCAGGGAAGAAAAACTTCGGGACTTTAGTTTCAGGAGCACGTGCACTAAAAATGTTAGCTTCGTGCAGACAGGCAACGTAAAATAAAACAAACAGAAAAGAGAGACAGCTTGAACAGAAAGATAGAAGAGCAAAAACTAGTAAACAGTTTCTTTTTAGCGAATGTCTTCTTTAACGTTCTTTCTTTCTTGTCCGATGTAGAAATTTCCTTTGCTAATGACCAATACATGGTGAAAGTGAGTGAAAGTGCGCAGCGTAACACAGTGGTTACTAAACTACAAGCAAGAACTTTCCCTGAAAGACGCATCATCACTTACGCTCTATTGTCGGAGAACCTCAAGGAACCTACGGTTTTTAAAATCAACTCAAGAACTGGAGAAATTATTCTTAGAAAAAGGCCCAACATAAGCGAAATGCGAACTTTCCTGCTTGAGATTGAAGCTAGCAGCTTTGATGGAACGAAGCAAAGATCAGCTAAGGCATTTGTACTCATTAACTTTTCAAAAGTTCAAAGCCGCGGGGGCTCTCTGTCTTTTACGCATGCGTCTCTTTACATCAGGGTTCCTTGTAACACGCCATCTAATACGACCGTTTATCGCGTTCAGACCAAAAACACAGGGAGGGGAGGTGGTGTTCGAATCAGCTTTCAACGAAAATTAGATCACTTTTCGATCACCGGGGGAGGAAAAATTAAGACTCAAAGAAGTCTCCGACCGTTTTGTGATGTTACTCCTTCAAAGACATTTCGAACATATGTTGCAGCCCGTGACAGCTCAGACGTAAAACGAAATGCGCATGCTTTGCTGCGGATCGAGATAACACCACCAATACTACTGCCTTATACTGGAAATAGAAGGTAACAGTGAAAAAGGCGTACATGCGCCTCACCGCTCATTCTCCTCCGCGCGGAAAATAACCACGACAGGATAGAAACAGCCTCACTGGCTTTCACTGGTGTTAGTCACGAGAAGTGGTTTATCACCGGGCAATTACGGAATGCATACCCACCTGGCAAAAGAATCATGAAAAAGAACTTATATTAATGGCCACGCTATACAAAAGACGTTGTAACGTAGAAAGATTTTTTTGTAACTTATCGTATCTCAGCGAATCTACAATAAAATTGTGGAAAGGACAATACAGCAGGACGATGAATCCAAGCCGATGTTTAGAAGGTCAAACAGAGATACGATCAGTTGTAGGCGTGAAAAATGGCGCTTAATTTTATATTAACAAAATGAACAAAGAGGGTTTTAAAACAAAAGACTAGCAAATATCTAGTATGCTTCATTTTCAGAAGTTTGAAATGTCAATTAAATTCAAACTAGAAGCACACGCTATGGCTTAATGTTGCCTGAGCCATGGAGAACACATTAATAAAAGAAGATATTTCATGTTTTTATTGAGAACTAGCTAGCTATTCATGTAACACGACAGAAAAGCGAAACAGAGACTGCGGAAGGTTCGTTTGAGATGAAAACCCCATAGGAGACAAGCGCGGCAACGAAGTCTTTACCTCAAAACCAAGAGCGCCTTGTCATGCTTTAAAATGACGGTTGTCAAGTGCCAGAGAACACATTGAAGAAAGGAAGAAACTGGGCAGAAGATAGATCAAACTGTCAGACACCCCCAGTTTCTTTTGCTTTAAATGTGATTGCGCTTAGCTGATTAATATTTACGTGGCCTTGCATAAATTTTAATGTATCTCGCTGCTGGTCTCAACTGTAGGAAGTGGACACTACTACTTTTTCTAGCTTGTTCCTATATTTTCGATGTCGACTGGAGCCAGT
Organism: Stylophora pistillata; assembly: GCF_964205215.1. NCBI lineage: Eukaryota > Metazoa > Cnidaria > Anthozoa > Scleractinia > Pocilloporidae > Stylophora > Stylophora pistillata. The sequence continues at coordinate 14,563,960 of NC_142526.1, forward strand.
TCAGATACAAACTGCGAGATCCTGAAGAAAAACTTACATTTCTTTCGCTCTCGTCGTCTTCGAGGTTGCAAGCCAGAGTTATTACGTTTGGCCCTCGATGTAGCTGAAGAGAGTGGGCATGATAAACTGAAATAACTACTATTTATTTAAAAAATCAGAAAGCAATATCGTTGGATGAATTAATAGAAATTGCATACATATATCTTACCCTTGAAGAGCAAGGAAAAACAGTCGACACTCAATAACCTCGCACTAACTTAAACCAAAATTGATTTCCCCTCTAGAAATCTATCGATCATTTACTATGATTTTGCTCTCGACAACTTGAACTGAACCATGCGCAAACTCGAAGAAGTTTTTCATTTCTGGTAAAAAAAAAAAGTACTCTCAACAATCGAACAATTCTTTTCGAGTCGTGATGAAGAAAAACGAACTGTTCTGTGTTCAGAATATTGAATTTATATTGCAAGAGTAATAGATTCAAGGACCGTCCGTTCATTTGGGTTTCGATTCAGGGTACACCATACAACTACAGCGATTTGCGTCCTCACGAGGTTTTGTTAGATACCGACGAAGGGCTAACGCTTGAAACGTCAGCTTTTGTAAACATTACGGTGGCCAATTTACCATTTCAACTTTGTTGATATATCCAAATTATTTTGCTAGATAACCCCAACTTCACAACTTTTCAGTGTCACTCGAACTCTGCCGTAATGTAATCAAATTTGATTAAAATGCATTACGTACAATTTGAATTTCTCTTAAAGGTTTGAGTCAGTGAGGGTCGACTGTAAACAAGTAGATCTATTGCATTGGCAATGAACATTAAATAAAATCATCAGTCTTCTATCGCCATAAAGCCCACCAAAGGCAAATCTTTCCCTTTTACAGATTGAAGAAAGCAGCTTACTTGGAGAGGAAGTTGTAGCCTGAAACTCTGCGTAAACCACAAAACACCACACCTCTCTGACTTGTCCTCAGATTTTAACAAAAAATATTTCAACCCACCCGGGATTGTTGGGCTGTATTCAAAACATTTCGTTGGCGCAATTCAGATGGTACTAATTTTAATCCAAATTGTTGCACGTGACTTCTCACTGCTTTCAAATGGTTATGATCTGTTTGCGGCTAATGACTTCAAAACATGTGAAAGCTCGAAAGGTCTACAAATTCAAGCAAAACTATTGCAAATCGTTTCTTGACAAAACTTAAACCATGCATTGGCGTGAGATGACCTGGAATGAAGAGCCGTGAATATCCATTCTTAAATTTTGGGTGTGATCCGTTGCAAACCCACCGTAAAGTAAGTCACTGCACGTAGACCCCACAAAATGAAACAAGAAAAACAACTCCAGTGGTCAGTTGGAGAAAGACCTTCCTGTGGAGAAAGACCTTCCTGTGGAGAAAGACCTTCCTGTGGAGAAAGACCTTCCTGTGGAGAAAGACCTTCCTGTGGAGAAAGACCTTCCTGTGGAGAAAGACCTTCCTGTGGAGAAAGACCTTCCTATGGAGAAAGACCTTCCTGTGGAGAAAGACCTTCACTGATATCAGCTAAATTTAGTGACTAATGACAAGAAATAAATTAGATAAAGGCCTAAAGCGCAGGTATTCATTCCTAAGCATCCCTCGCAATTAGTTCCTCTTGGTATCTAAAGGATATATTTATTACCTCTGTTCTCGAGCTATACCTAACTTGCCTTAAGGTCGTAGCCATTGGGTACGTTTCTTGGCAGCAGAATCATCGTTTTCACTGTAACTTAAAAGGAACACAAGTCAAGTTCAAACCTGCTTTCAAGTTTCTTTAAGGGTAAGTCTGCGTTCATATTTGTATCAGATTATCTCATGTCGCAAAGTCATTTAATCGCGAAAATCAGTCAAATCGTTTGTTTCGTCGTCATACGACCTACTTTGACCAATGAGCTTCTTGCCTGAACCTTACTCAGCATGCGAGCTAGGAACTTTTCTATGTTTCTGTACCTTTCCTTCCTATAGCATCCTATCCCATGTCCAATAATTATAGGATGCTACTATTGGAATGATATTCCTATATCTATACGGGAGAAGCCCACTAAAAAATTTTTTTAAAAGAACACTTTTGTATTCCCTTTCTCAGTACTGATTAATGTCTTCCTCTGACCATGAATTATTTATATATTTCTTGTTTAAGGTGTGACTCCTATTCCCTCTCATATATTTGTATCTTATATTTGTATCGCTTCTCTTCACTATATGAACAAATTAGATTTAACGTAAAGGGCATCTAATTAGCTTGCTATATTATGCCCTTCTCCATCTTCTTATCTTTCTTGTAAGTATTCATTAGCTTCTAATTTATTGAAATGGAGGAAATAAAAAAAAAAAACATAAAAAATACAATATCTTTCCTTCATGATCATTAAATGGTGCAATGGCTATCTCGTATTTCAGTTCCCTAAATGGCCAGCCCCTCGTGGAATTAAGTTAAAACATTCGAAGGCCAAGAAGCATAGCAAAACATTCTTCAGTATGGTAGACTAAAGGAAATGTTTTTTCCTTTATCTTTTGTCCTTTTAAGTAAAACGGTAGGTCGACGAAATTAATCATAGTCCTCAAAGAAATGCACCAAATAAATATTCCACCGTAGCCATGAATTCCAGTCAGAGTTCTTTCGTGAGTGATGATTGCATATCCTTGAATAACTAAGGATGAATGAATCCAAGATGGCGTCCGAACCCTGAAATCGCACAGCATCCATAAACAACTTAGAAGCGACACAAAAAAGATACGTTATCCTAAAGAAGTACGCCACTAATATAAATATGTGAATGGACAAACTAGAACTATTAAGGAGTATATATTGCACTATACTGTTCGAAAGCTTTGCAAAAAGTAGAGTGTTAAAATTAAAACAGTGTTTTCGCATGAATATCCTCAGCACGTTTGTTTCTGCAGTTATTATTCTGCCAAAACAGCCCAGGAAGTCGAGATCCATCTGAATGTAGACTTAGAAACTGTTTCACAATAGTTACAGTCCATCTGCTCACCCTAAAGTGCCCTGAATCAAGATTTGTTTTATTTGGAAGCACGCGTCGTCTAAAATCCTTAAACACTGTTTCTATCAAGATCAACGAAAGCCCTCTTGATCGCACTAATACACTCAAATCCTTGGGTGTGACACTCAGAGAAGGTCTGTCTTGGAATGAGCTCATAACAAAAATTGTAAACAAGGCCAACCAGCGACTCAGAGAAGGTCTGTCTTGGAATGAGCTCATAAGAGACATTGTAAACAAGGCCAACCAGCGACTCGGACTTCTTACATGAATCAAGCCTCTTCCACCGCTAAACCCTCGTTTAACACCTGATCTCTCTCTAATTCTCTCACAATGATGACATAATATGGGGTGACAAAAACAACACTCAGCTGATGAACGATCTCCAAGTACAAAACAAGACAGCGAAATTAATTTTAGACAAACCAAAATATTCCTCTTGTGGAAGCTCTTGAAGAACTAAAGTGGAAGCGCTTTGATCACAAACCACTCTTACATCGATGTGTTTCTATTTCAAATGCCTTCAAAAAATCATTGATTTTCATTATCAAAATTTAGGACAAAATAATGCCATCCACCATCATAATACCCACCAGTCCAAGAATCTGCATCTTTCTGCTCCCAAAAAGAACCGGGCAATGCAGAAAATTACACACCAAGTAGCTTTCGATTTCAACCTTCTAAGTCCTTAAAGAACTTGAAACGCATGCCTCAATTGTATTATATTTTTATTTATCTATTTCTTATGTTTTATGTTAAAGTAACTTTGTTTTGTATACCTTATCACGTTTTTTACTTCGTAAGTGAAGACTGAAAAAGCACACTAATGTATCAAAATATGCGAAAAAATTCGCACGAGGCAATCACCTAGGATCTTTCACTTTTAAACTAATATCTTCAATAAATAAATTGACGAGTAAAAAGGACAGCAACAGAAAAACTATATGCATTAAACGATCAGGAAATTCGTGAATAAAACATACAAGTGGCACTCACGATTTAAAGAACAATAGCAGGATTGCACTGAGTCTTGATTGTTTGAAACCAATTTTTTAGGCGGCCGCAAGAAAGCCGTCTCACCCACGGCGTTTTTCGCTCAAGTTCCCTTGAAAGAACACGCACATCTCAATCTTTGCAAAATGACATTTGTGTTATTTCGCAAAGATAAACCATTCGATAACACTGACTCAGAGATTTAGACATTCCCATCTAATTCTATACGATATCAGCCAACAAACTATCCAGCTATATCGAGACTCATAAAAGCATTCCGATGTATGGCATGAGGCAAAAATCCTGACTACTCAGCAAAAAGCGATCACCTGAGATCTTTGATTTTCAAATCAATATCTTCAACAAATAAGTTGATGAGTAACACATTATGTTCTCATTTTCTGATTCTGTAGCATCTCTAAAAGTAAGAACAGGAACGTGCACAAAATGCACAGGGTCAAGGCAGGGATAGTCATGCTATTCATACTTGCAAAGAATTGTCGCTGATATGTAATCTTCCATTTCTTTCATTCCCTTCAAAAGTGTCAGAAGCAAGTAGTTAAAAAATCAGCGAACAGACAGTTGACACAACAAATACACCACCACCTTCCCAAAACAAAAATCTACTTGGAACTTTCTTATCATCGCATCGCGATTCCATGCAAAGAACGAACAAGTCAATTCAAAGCATTATTTAGATTAAAAAATGTGGTTGAACGTGTCTTGGCGACAAATATGGCTCTATTTACTTGTATAACATTCTAATAAAGTTATGCAAAACATTTTCCCTGAACGATAAAAATAAACCAGACACCACTTAAAGGGTTCGTTGAATTCAGGCTTGAATTCAACGGCCCATTTAAGTATCCGAGTCTACTGAATACAATTGGTTTGACAGTAAACATGGGAGTGTAATCGGTGTGAATATGAACATCAAGGCTGGATGTGGGATCCGTTTGATACAGATTTCTTTGTACATCAAACTGTACCTAGGTAAAAGACATTTATTTCGGGAAAGTGCTGACTACAATCACAAATCAAAAATGTCTTGAATGGATTCAATGAAACAGGAAAAACAAAGAAACGTTTAAAAACACAAGCAGAAAAAAAAGAAGACAGACGATGTTTTCTGAGAGGAGTGAATCATTTTCCTTACCTTCAGTTGAGTCTTCAGCTAGGCGCCCACGATTTCCTCCCTTGCTATAATTACAAAAGGTGTCCCTAGAGGTTCAGACATTTACATCCATGGTATCAAATAATATTCAGAGTAGATCATAAAAGGAAATATTGATTTACAGGGGACAAACCACAGCAAGTGTCAAGGGGTAACCGCTTTTATTTCAAACTAATTATAGAATCATTCTACAGTGGTAACACGTGTTATCGTCTTGATTTCATATAAAAATATTTGGATTGGCATTCAAATCCTTCATGTTCTCCTTTTACGTGGCACCCGATGTGGACCAGTTTAAGATTCTTCCTCGTGAAAAGCAGGTTGAAAAAGTACTTCCAGTTTAATACGCTTTCTTTAGGGCACTTCTCAGCGGCTTGGATCATTGCTGGAAATATCTGCCGTGACTTCTCGATTCTGGAAGAGGTTAAAAATACACAGGTGACAGATCAATTAACGGAAATTGAAGAAAGCAAGACTTGATTCGTGCCAGATTATAATAACTTGTTGTCCTGCACGTGTGAAGCTAACAATGAGTTAAACGCTCTCGTTTCATTCGCCAGCCGCCTATCTCTAGCGAAATAAAATGTCCGGAAACTTCCCTCAGCAGCTTGGTGGACAGCTCTTAAAGAAACGGCTATTAACTAACTCAATTAATGAAAAACAACGTCACACGTATAAGCATTTACTTCAGTTTATCGCTACAAAACACGTAGAATGTCATCAGTGGCCTTGTGATAAACCTATTAGCGCTTTTTTTAAAACAGTTATGCCTTTTTGGTGGATGTCAACCGACAATGATTGAGACGAGTCTGCATCCAAAACTTTGTCCGAAGTCAACATGCACAGTTATGACCCCTCTTTTAAGCCGTCAGAATGCGGCACTTTTCACGAGCGCGGAACCCTTTGTAACTGCAAACTGCGAGGATTTACGGTTCAGTGAGCATAGGAAGAACATAGTTACCTTCTATGCGCTTCCTCGCCCGACCGTTTTCTGCAAAAGTTGCTTTCGTGAGAGACCTTGAGACTGCACTTGAGGGGCCCCAGGAAGTTGAGACTTAAAAAGGAGCGTGTAAATGTCTGACATACCAGACTTGAGCAGACAGCTAAGTGCTAGCCATGCTTCCACTTGAATTTACGCAGTTTAACTTTCAAAAATAAAAAGATCTTCTTTTCCTATTTTGCGCTCCAAGCAGTGACAAAGACTACGACACCTTTTTTGCCTTCAGTTCGCCGGAGACGGACACCCCATCACGACATTCAACTGATTAAACAATTCAGAGAAGCAAAACCTTACATTCTGAAGAACTGAAAATCTGAATTGAAAAAGATTAAAGTGATGGAGAAAAATACTTACACATGATCGAGATTCCAGGTACTGAACAGGACTCTGCTCTCCTTGCTACCATAGGGATTGATCGTGTGCAAGTGTGAACAAGTTTTTTCATTGTAAGGCCCCTCACAACTGAACCACCCCTTTTCACAACACAGACGCAGTTCATCACCAGCAGATCTAGCAAAGTAGTCACCAAAATGCTGATGTTTTTTTAGTTCCTCTTGAAAATGCTTCAGGGTACACGATAGGACAGGTTGAGCTTTTTTTGACGCCTGAATGAAAGATATGTGCCTGTCAATAGATAAGTACTCAACTATGAGGCCTTTGGGGCACAAATGAACACATAAAAGATGCACTTTATTGTTTTTAGTGTTTGACCGGCATGTAACTTTTCCGCATTGAAATGTCGTGATGAAAAATTTGTGATCTCCTTAACGAGTTAAATGATCGGAATTTTAAGAGTTGAGCTAGTTAAACCTACTGTGACTTCAACTTCAATCAGTCTTTTTACCCCAGAAGTTGAGGAGGTCAGTATCTTCACATTTGGAATTTTCATTGATCTCATTTGTTGAAATTGCATTTAATTTATTTAATTTCAGTCAAATTGCTCATCCGTTGGGCATATTATGCGGGCTCTGTCGAGGAGGAAGGTGTTACAACAACAACACCATCTTGGAAATCCAAAGGACAGTGCAAGGTCAAAATAGGTGTTGCTCGCGGTACCCTTTACGAATAAAGTACCTTATCATCGTTAAACCTTTTAGGTACCTTCAAGGTTTTTATTCTGAAAACTGATGACACAAATTCCCAGGGCTGGCACAGCATGATTTCGAGTGAGAGGGTTTTAAAAGTATTTTCAAGACATTCAACTACTCTTACGTACAGTAACTGTTGAGCGAAGCTATCTTTTCAATCTTCGCAGAGGAAAACAAGTCTTTCAATAAATGCACTTGCTGCCGGATTTACCAGAGTAAGCTTGCCTATTGAGATAACACTGTTTAGCATTTTCCTCTTTGGGGTAGGCCATTCATTCATTCTAATAACAAAATCGTCAAATCATAAGGAATTCACCTTTCCTCCGACGTCCTTTCGCTTTTGGCGTTATATTTAGGCTGTCTGAAGTACTACTAAGGCAGATGAAAACAGGAACCCTTACTTAATTCGCTCTGATTCAGTGATTTAGGGTGGGTGAGAGTAGTCCTTAAAACAAACGTTGCAGCTCAGGTTGTCGAAACGACAGTCATAGTCAAAGGTAGGATCTTTATAGGTCATAATCAAGTGTAACACCTTGGGTTAAACCCATTATACTACTGCTCTTATACTGGAGCTTAATGTACTTGCTACACTTTAATTGTGGTAGTATTGAATGTCCCTCAACATGCAGATTTTCCTAAGAAATCCTATACATTTTGGTAGAAAATGTGCTACATTTAACGCGCATTGGTAAGGTCATCAATGATAACTTTAAAAAATTAAATTTCCCTAAACTCTATCTAATGTGGTTTTAAACAGAAGTGAGTAAGTATGGTTAATACCCTTTCAGCAAATGATTTTGAGAGATTGTAAGCAGATGGCAAGCCCATTTGATTTACCCCCTCGCCACAATTCTCAGTGTAATGAAACAAAACCAGTCCAGTCAGTTACTTGACTTACATGTACATTATTAAAGAGTGACATGCATACACTTGAGTAAGAAAAAAAAGAATTATCGCCCATATGCAACAACTGATTCATGTATCTGGCTGGGCATGAAAAACTACCCAGGGGGACAGTAAACTCAAACCAAAGTCCAGAGTCAATTGAACACCTAATCCACCCCAGCACCAACCCCATGCTTTTGACACCAAACCACCCTCCCTTTCCACAAGGACTGGCCTCTTGGCCAAGCTGCAGCAATGCACCAGCCTGAAAACAAATTATGATCGACAGCTTACAACAAAAGTCAGCAAAAAAATTAGTCAGAATCAAAGTGACCAAATTTTCCCAACCTTCCCCTCCCCCACCCCCCCCCCCCACCCAAGAATTTTGGAGACAAAGCTGCCAGCTGCTAAGCCTTTAATAGGTCAGTCCCTGGACTGCATCTGGGTACTATCCTGGAAATTAAACCCTCCATACTTTCAGCATCAAGGTAAATGCCCTAATAGGCAGGTGTTTGCAAATCAAATTCATATTGTATAATTGCACAGGGAACTTACTTTCTCAAAAGATTCCTTTGCATTAGAAAAGTACTTCCTGACTCTGGACTTTGCTGCATTCCTCATGGCATCTTCTTTGGTGTTGAAGGATTGGCTAAGGCCATTAAACCAGGCCTCATCTTCACTACGTTCCTCGGCCTCAATATTATCATCTAGACGATTGGCAAGTTCCAACATGACGGTATACATCTCATTTGACGCAGAACCATGCATAATATCATGTATCTGTTCAATGATCTCATCTCGCTGAGACATTGCTCTGAAAATCTTCTCAGTAGCATTCTTGAGTACAGTCACATCTGAAAGTGCAATTATGGGCCATGTGGTACCAGGTTCAGCACTGCATATTTTTGAAAACTATTTTTATGTACATAATTCTAAATGCTTGCCCATGTTTAGGAACACCGATACACGTAATGAAGATGGTTTCATACAGCATTCCCTTAAATTTGATTTCTTTCAATAACAGCACAATTCTTGGTAGAATTCTTTTGATTTTATCTTAAATTTAATTTCATCTTGACTTCATTTTTATCTTAAATTTAATTTGGGTGGTCATTCAGTACTAATACCTCCAACTTATTTTATGACTTGGGTAGTCAGAGGGCTAATAACTAAAATCAACCAATCAAAATGCTCTATTGCGGGTCCAATATTCTCTAAGTATTGGACCGGGCACTGTCCCGAATGGTCCCGAATGATACCGCTCTTGTGTCCCTTTGAACTTCAGTTGTATAATAAATCTCCATCTTATTAACCAAGCTTGCTCGGGTCCATACTGGAAGAATATCGGCCCTTGGTCTTTTTTGTACGGACCTCACTGCACTCTGTCCATACTGTCAAGACCTCCGGCCAATATTCTCCCAGTACAGCCCTCGCGCTTGGTTAATAAGATATATATACTGTCTTTTCATTAACCCTTCAACTCATATAATCCAGCAAACAGGTAATGAGAATACTCAAACTGAACTGCTCGCATTAAATTCCCATAATACATTTACAAGGACATATGTAGCAGCTTATGTGAAAGAGCTAGAGGGGTAAAGCAATTAGACCAAATAAGTTGAATTTTATTAAAAAAAAGATAAAATAGGGGAACAGATATAAGCTCTTTCTTTATTTCTTTACCGAGCTAAAACCTTGCAATCTTTATTATTCTTTACAAACCATGATGCTTCCACAAAGCTGATCTTAGCAGTATGCAAGACATGTCATATATGAACTTCATAATGGCCTTGCTCATCATAGAGTCATTCCAAGACACGATTGCTTTTTTATCTATCTTACCATAAGTACAGAATAACTTTTATTGACCACAATCATGAAACATGCAATGCTCAAATTAGCTTTCTCCATGTTTTGAGCAGCATCGGCCTTCTTTTGCAAAAACACATTTGCATGCAAACAAGAAAACAAACTTAGCATGTGATACTGTGGCTATTTTCAGTAACAGCATTTTGGTAGTTTTAAAGTGAGAGCAAAGAGTTAGTGGGGAAATCTGTCCACCTTGTATTGAATTTCCTTACTCAACCAATTCACCCATCAAAGAAGTATAATTTATGTACTTCAAACATGGAACCGTTGGTAAGTCACTCAAGGGAGGGAAATCTTTCTAAAAGACTTTCGGTAAGCCTGTCTCTCAAAATAACGTTTGAAAATAACAAAAAAAACTTATAAATCTCGATTCTCAAGTGATCCGAGTTCTTAGAATAGGGTGCCCAGTCTAACAAATCACACCAACACGGTTACAAATATGGGCCATTCCATTTAATATCTGCACCCCCCCTATTGAAGGCCTGGGAGTTCTTAGGAGGAGGGGAGGTCAATGCTATATTTTTTCTTAGGGGGGTTGAACCATATTTTTGAGAGGGGTCGCCATAAAGTACCCTTGACAGAAATTCTCACGAGAGAAATTCTCACGAATAGTTTCTGAAGGGGGTTCAATTGGTTTGCTTGATAGCTACATAAAATTCTGAAGGGGGTAATTTCAGGCAATTCTGAAGGGGTTAAAAAATTTCTTTTCTGGAGGGGTGTTACAGGAAAGCCTTCAATGGGGGGGGGTGCGGATTTTGAATGGAATGGCCCTATACCCAAAGGTTCCGTTGTCGAACATCCGATAAGACACCCCTGCAGGTAAATTAATTACCATTGGCTTACTAGGTAAGAGAGCGTCAAATACTCAAAACTTTCACTTACATCCTTTCCATGTCTCATTTGGTTGCACAAACACAAAGACTGTTTGAGGCCGTAGAGTGTTAAAGTAATCTTCATCATCCACTATGGTTCCATCTTCCAAACACACTCTGCAATCCCCAGCTACAGCAAGTTTTTTCTTGCCTTTCTCCTTCAGATCGTTAAAATTGTTAGCCACAACCCCTATGCGTTTCTTTCCATAGATATCTTGGATCTTATAAGCTTTTCGAGTGACCATACCTCTGCCTTTATTTTGAGGAGCTGAGCTAAAGATGACAATGGCATACACGGATTCGCAAATGTAAGCTGATATCGTACCCAGTCTCTTACCTATTTTGTCTATAGGTGACCACCCCTCTCCGACTCTCTCCCTCTAACGACTAGTACGTCCCTCTAGCGAACACTTTGGGAATTACCTTTTTTCTTATTTTAAAATTTTCCAAATTTTTAGGTTCTTTCATATGATTTTGAATAACCGTTGTTCAAATTTCTTGAACGACCGCGGCCACCTTGTGAGTTGTGTAAAGAAGCCACCTTAACAGGGTTCATTCTTTTGGAACGAAATTAGGTGCAAAGCATCCCACAGGTAACATTCTAATTCATACAACAAAATACTATCAAATCTTTGTGAAAAAGTACTTCGTGGCCGGTATGACGCTGCGTTTCGTCTCCGCCAAAAGACTTATCTGATACCTTTCCGAATTTCCTCATTTGGGTAAAGTGATTCCAAGCAATTGAGAAACAGTGAACGCATTACTATATATACAGTTGGGAGCAAATACACTTCAAGAACCAAGAATGGATAAGAAGTGTAGTATACTACATTATAAAACTAACTATAAGTTTTTCTCAAAGGGAATTTGGTTGTTTGTTATATTTTGACGGCATAAACTTTGATGCAGGGAGTTTGTTCACCCTGGTCGGGATATTCACTCGCACTCTCCAGATGGAGGGATTGTTCGTAGTCTGATTTAACAATTAATTCATCATTGCTATATATTTCTTTAGACTTTGTTTATCTCATTCATCCGCCTGTCGGTTTCCCGCCGAAGCTGTCGCTGCAATCACCCCCTCAGCCTCGATCCACATAACTGATCAAGCATTGCAAACCGTCAACTAAGAAAGTTCCACCTTCACTGGACTACAGCGTGCACCAGAAATAGTATGAAAACAGGAGTAATATTTGATTGTGTAGTGTGCTCGTCCATGTGAGAGTAAAACCTGAAAAGGATTATGGTCGGCAGTAGGTGACTGAGTTTTCGACAACTCAAGCGGAACCTATCATCAGAGTCGATAGCTCTCGATAGTAAAAAGAAGGTCTGCTCTCGAGCCGGGCAGCATGCAGCAGCATAGCTTACACCGACAATGAATAGAGGAGGTAAGTTTCATAAGAAACTGTGGTGCTGCGTCGGTGGAGCGTATTAAAACATAATTTGGTTTTATCAACTGAGTTACTTAATTTACACTTCATGAAAACCGCAGCACACATATATGATTTTCGTATATTCAAATTCATTGATTTATCACTTCGACGGGTTTAATACAAACCAAAATAATGACCAGCTCCCACTTGGCTTGTTAGCTCAGTTGGTAGAGCGCTGCACCGGTATCGCAGTGCAATTTTCTCAATGGGGGTTAACCGTCAACTCAGTTGGTAGGGCACTACACCCGTATCGCAGTGCAATTTTCTCAATTGGGTTAACCGTCAACCGTCAAATAGCCAAAATATTAACCGTCAACCGTCAAAAACGCAATATTTCTACCGTCAACTTCAAATAAACAAGCCAATGATAGCCGTCAAATGTCTCAGATATCCTTAATTAAGAATAAAACAATTGCCTTAATTGGGGTCAAGTTCTGTTGTTTATAAATAAAAGTCTTGATTTGTCACAAAAAATCATTTATGTAAGTCCTTCATCTTCTTGCTTATCACTTTTCACTCCCTGTGGAGCATAGGTCCAAGGAAACCTCACGCCATCTCCTTCTATCCCGGGCCAACTTCTCTATTTCATTCCAGGTGTAGCCTGCCTTGGCTGCCTCCTTGTCCACGGTTCTCCTCCAGCTGTTTCTAGGACGGCCTTGTTTTCTCTTCCCCTGTGGGTTCCACCTCAGTGCATGCCTGGTAACATTGCTGTTCGGTTTTTTGAGGGTGTGCCCTATCCAACCCCATTTGCGCCTTCTAATCTGGTTGTCAATTCGTTCCTGTTCAGTTCTTGCCCACAAATCTTCATTCCATATGACCTCAGGTCAGTTTATGTCCATGATGGACCGTAAGCATTTATTGACAAAGGACTGCAGTTTGTTGGAGGTTGCTTTCGATCGTTACCCACCATGTCTCTGACCCATACAAGAGGACGGATTTCACGTTCGTGTTAAATATCTGTAGTTTGGTCTCTCTGGAAATTGTTTTAGAGTTCCACACAGAACGTGCAACTTCTAGTCGCGAGTAAAGCTGGTTAGCGACAGAACCGACTTTCGGTGTGAAACACTTCCGGTGTTTAGTCATTTATTCAGTAATAAAAGGTGTTATAAATTAACAGTTCTTTACAAATGCGTCATTATGAAATTTTTTTAGTTCGTTTTATAAACGACATTCCAAAAAATAGAGGTCATGGGTTCAAATCCCGTACGGGCCTGAATTTGTTTTTTTCGGGCCTTATATCCATTACTATATAAGTAGGGTTCATTACTGCGAGGATCGCTCTCATAAATTTCATGAAAACCGCAGTACACATATACGATTAACCTATGACACCTATATTCAAATTCACTGATTACATGGCCACCGTAAAAGTTCCTAAAGGATCACCCATAGCTTTTAAATACGCGTGCGCACGGTGCAAAACTTTCATTTATAACGCTGCGCAAGATTAAATAAATTCTCTTGCTTTGAGAAGATATCGCGACCCAAGCGATCCATTAGGATCACTGATCATTTCACATGTACCTCATTGTCATCTACTGCATTTACCTAATGTCGTCTACTGCATTTATTGCCTAATATCATGTATCGGCGAAACAGGAAGACGACTAGGCCATCGATTCAGAGAACACCTTCTAGACGTACGAAGGAGTGACAAGGATGCATCCAAACCAGTCGCAACGCACACTTTAATCCCCCACAATCATTCTAAGCAACATAGGCAGTTCAGAAAGCCGTAAAACTCTAGAGACAAATTACCTTTTAATCGGCACTTCAATTCCTACGTTTTCAACGAGCACTTTTCATTCCACTGATTTAATCGGATGTTTTTCATGTTACCATGTTCCCACTGATAGCGTTATTCCATCTTTCTATACGTAAGCCACACACATCCCAAAATTCTTGTATTCACTCGAAACGTTAACCTTAGAAACTCTTTACGGTAGTCAATTCATTTGACTCATCACTTCACGGGTTAGATGCGAACCAACATAATGACCAGCTCCCGGTTGGCTTGTTAGCTGAGGTAGAGCACTGCACCGGTATCGTAGAGGTCATGGGTTCAAATCCCGTACAGACCAGAATTTTTTCAGGCCTTATTTTCACTACTGCTAAAGTTGTGTTCAGTAATGCGAGGATCGCGTTCATATACAGTCAGTTGGCCATTATTAACTCAGTTGATGAAACCAAATTTTCAGAGCTTAGTCTGGTTGCCATTCCAGTTTCCTTAGCAACATGCGACTGGGCAACTTCGTTTCCATATCTTTCCATATTTGTAGTGAAAAGCGTTCTGGGGGCGAGGTTGGAACCTCATAGTATCATTACTCCCACCCTAAATGGGATTTTAGTCCGTAATAGGCTAACCACTCCCTCCCAGCTTTTCGCTCAGTTCCCCCAACACTTCACGAGGCATCCATTGTTACTCCTGAGCTAAGAGAGGAGTCGTGAGAGCAAGTGTGCATGCTTTGCCTAGGAATACCATATAATATGTCCAGGCAGCAAACCACCCTGAGGCTACTGCTTCTCCCGCGCTATCGCTATCGTTTGCTGAGAATTTTATCAATGGTTTTTCGGAATCGAATGGACAAGGTGGGATTTTTATTATGGGTTGTAGGGTTACCAGTCGTTTCGCACCCATGGACGTTTCGCACTCAGTCGATACGTACCCAGCTAGGACTATTCGTACCCAGTCAGTTTAGTCGTTTCCGTACCCCTATTAACAAAAAATGTTTACTATGTTAGCATGTTTAGATTAGGGTCGGTTTCTTCGGTTAAATGGTCATGAAATCTACTTTCAATAAGTTTTATTTATGTGCCGTTCATTCACAGGGTTTAGTCTTGTTAAGTAGGTCATAAGTATACACTACAGAACTTTACTTGTAGCTTGCTCACTTGACTCTTTACTAAATAGTCCTTTGAAATCTTTACACTCGTGGGGATATCGTGAGATCTCCTAGGTTTTGATCGTCACTGGATGTTAGGACGGGTACGAATCGACCAGCTGATTGGGTACGAACCGATACAAACTAGGGACGAATCGTCTAAATTTGGGTACGGACCGATTGAGTATGAAACGTCCGTGGGTACGAAACGACCGGAAGTCTAAATTTATTTGAATTGTTGTTGGAAACTGAAATCTTTAGGTACAGCCAAGGAAGAGTTCCTAAGCTGTGACCACAAGGTACTTGTAACCCCTACCGACCTCGTTCACAGATTTCCTAATTGCAGGAATGTGAATTCTATCTCATCTTTTCCGGCAATTCATTTGGCAGTGGTCTCGATTCCGACAAACTTCAAATGCACTGCTCCTTTTGACCGCATCAGCGTATATCTGATTTGGAAATGTAGTCAAAAGTACAAGACGAATTCAACATTTATATATTGCTTTAATTCAATAAAGGTCTTGGACATCTCAAAGAATAGCTATGATTACACATTAAAAACGAGCAGCTAACTTAGATAACTTGAATAACATAAATTGCCCTTTTTATCTTTTTTTTTTTTTTTTTTTATAAATCGACCTCCCACTGAATCGGTAGGGGTGTTACGAATTTTTTCCTGGTGGCCTAGACTAAAGGAATTAGTGCACGACTGCGGGCTTCTGGCGTGAAAGTATTTGTTACAGGCGATACCAAAGTTACCGAGGTTTCCAAAAAAGCCAGGAAACTGGAATATGCAGAGTCAACAAAAGGAAGGAGATGAGCGTTCTGTTCATACAGAAAAAGAGGCGAAACTCCAGGTGAATTACCGCCGCTTGATAAATAAACTCGCCAGAAAAAAATCCGTCATCGCTATCTTGACTAACTGAAAGGCGACGTAAGATTTCAAAATTAGCATCAGTTGTGACAAACAGTGATGAAGCGAAACCTAACAAGGTTAAAATTTGTTCTTTCAGGCAACAGAGACAATGAATTTTCACGCAAGATAACTGTAAGGAAAGTTTTGGAAATATCGACATGGACAAGGATGTCATTTAATCATGAATTGGTTCAGATATTTTGCAAAAAAAAAAAAATGAATGCTACTCGGTCGTTATTTATGACCTGTGATAAAAGCCTTTCCAGATTGAGCAAAAGCAGAGTTAGTGTATAACTTTTCCCTCATATGTGCTGGTTGAAGATATAAGTTTCGTTTGGAGTACACTATCTTAAAGATGCTTTAATCAACATTATCAATAGTGATGCAGCATAGTAAAGATTAGTACATACTAATAATATTGGAGAGCGTTGAAGGCTAAATCAGCTATTTACCTCTGTGTCGGTGGCTAACGGTGAATATTAACCTTACCGCTTCACAACTCGGTAAATATCCACCATTGACCTTGAGGTGAATAGTTGTTACTTAGCGGCAGCCACATTCTTCAACAATCATATTCTTGTAGAACTCCATTCTAAAGTCATCTTCACGGTATTCTATAGTGCTCAATCCTCTAAGCTTTATTGGAACGCAGCAGGGCTCACCACTCCCTTGGTCGTGTCCCGAAGAATACAATAAAGATCGTATGATTGCATAATTAGTTGGATTGACCTGAAAGAAAACCAAAAATGGTTTTCCTGTGTTAAAATCTTGCCCAATAACCATTTTAAATTGCATTTTGCAAGATTCATTTTGTAAAATTTATTTTGTAAAATTGCCTAAATCCAGCGCCACGCATGCATTAATTAGTATGATTCACTCTTGGGCGAAGTCAACGGATGGAAATGGATCGACTACGAGAGTTGTACTCTTTGACTTCCGGAAGGCATTTGATCTGATTGACCATCATGTTCTGGCGCGGAAGCTTTGCTCCTACGATATTCCAAGGCCGATTTTGTGCTGGATCATGGACTTTTTAACGAACCGTAAGCAAAGGATAAAACTGAGCCGCGATTGCTTCTCGGAGTGGGAAACTGTTCCTGCAGGGGTGCCACAGGGGACGAAATTGGGCCCCTGGCTGTTCCTTATCATGATAAATAATCTTTCTGTAGCAGACACAATTATTTGGAAATGCGTTGATGACACCACTCTTGTCGAATCAGTATTGAAGAATGAGTCTAGCTACATGCAATTACGTGTAAATAAACTTGTAAGACAGTCAGAAGTTGATGGTTTCCAATTCAATGAGTCTAAATGTAAAGAACTGAGAATATCATTCTCCAGATCAGGTAGTCTGTTTGATCATATTACTATCAATGACAAGCAAATCGAAGTTGTTTCATCCGCAAGATTGTTAGGAGTGATAGTCTCGGACAACCTCAGGTGGAACGCACATGAAGAATCTATATGCAAAAAGGCTGCGAAGCGTCTGTACTTCCTAAAACAGCTAAGGCGCGCTAAAGTTCCATCTGAGGACATGCTACTTTTCTATACAACATGTATACGCCCTGTATTAGAATATGCGTGCCCAGTTTTTCATCATTCTTTGCCGCAATATCTGTCCAATGAAATGAAAAGGTTGCAAAAACGCGCGTTGCAGCTGATTCAACCTGACTTATCCTACGCTGAGGCTCTAGTAGCTCTTGACATTGCGTCACTGTACGAGAGGAGGGAGATCTTGTGTGATGCTCTATTTGATCAGATTGTAAGGGACGAAAACCACAAGCTCCATGATCAGCTGCCTCCACGCAACGAGTCCACCTATCGCACCCGCAGCCAGAGATACTTCAAGCTACCGATTTGTAAGACAACTAGGTTCAAAAACACATTTATCATGGCGAACAGTTTTAATTATTAGTAGCTATCTTAATTATTTGTATTTTGGTTTTTCATACTTCTCTTATTGTATTTAATTGTAGATTACACTTTGCGGCTTTTATTGTAGTTATCTTAGAGTAAGAGATAATTTATTCCCATTGTAAAGTTAGTCGTATTTCAGCCGGCCCGGGGGCTGCAATGATTTTACTTCCTAATAAAGCTATCTATCTATTTTGTAAATCATGGGGAATCGCGCACACGGACAATTTTTTCTTCCAGTTCCACTTCTTTGCATTCACAGCACACTAATTAGTGAGTTCCAAGTGTCCCTCCGAGCAGATGATAAAACTTAGTTTAAAGATCTACATTAAAGACGAAAAGGATAATAGGGAGAAGCCACACGCCCAACAAAGGGGCAAGAAATATGGTGCTAATGGCCAGGTCTTGAAAAGTAAGACCAGTCTAGACTCTGGCGAGCTAAGTCAACTGTCAGAACTGTCATTGCGTTAGCGAATAGGAAGCAGGGTCCACGTTAGAACCTTCGACACCTTTTATCTGAACCTTGTTTTTACATTCGTTTTCAAAATTTTTAAGCAAGCTTCACACTATTTAAGGATAATGGCGGTATTTCAAAGAATTTACAAGCCGTTTATTATTAACATCTTTTTTTCAAGTTTCCACTGAATTTGCTCGAGAAGAAAAATAATTTACACCTTTTGTCTCTTTGGTGGCAAAACCGTGGAAAGAAATGAAGTGTGCAAGCGAAAGCGCTGAAAGTTTAACATCGCTATTAATATAAGGTAAGTACCTTGAAGTGTAAATACGTGTATTGATAGATATCTTATTCCTTTAAAAACATAGAAGTGTTTCATGCAAAGTCCAAGGAATTTGATCTTTTTATTCAGTTGTAGAAATTCACTACAGACAACTACCATTAGCTGAGTCGTTGGGATAAGCATTCGACTGGAAGTTGAGGGAAATATTCACTGGAGAGTTGTTGAACGATACATTTGTGAACAGTTCACCTAGAACTCTTGCTGTTAGATCATCACTGCCGTTATTCATTGCTCAGTGTTGTGTTATTGCCAACTACTGATGGAAATGCAAGGCTGTTGACATAAATTTCTCGCAAACGGCTTCAGTGCGTGGACCGTCGCTGGCGTTGGCAGCTGTGACAGTCGTAGTGGTACGACTGCAAACCCAGCCAACTTGCGTGACATCCTTCGTTGTTTTTCTAAAAGAGTATGGCTGTAGGTGGGTATTGAACCCGGGTTGACCTGACCTGTTAGCTCGGAGATTGTTTTTTGTGGGTCGTGTTCACAGGATTTTCTCGCTTTCGCGTTGTCGCTAGCGAAAGAGGTTGTTCATGCCTCTCCAAGAATTAATTGTTCAGTTTAAAACAAGGAAGAACCTCAGGCTCACTTTGAAAAACGCAGTTTTTGTTTTTGGCTCTTTAAAAGGTGACAATAGTTTTGAAAACATTTTAAATTGACTTAGAAACCAAACTTTTGTAACGATAGTTGTTATGTTTACGTAGATGCGAAACAATATCACGTAGCCTCGTTTTCAACTCGTAATTCCACGCTAAATACCTCGCTTTCTTAACCAATCAGAATGCGAGATTGTATTCAACGATGCGATTCTATGCGATACTGATCGGCTATATTGAGACTAAAAAAGCATGCTATTGTATCAAACTTGGAGAGGTTCATACTGTACTGCATCTTTTCGTTGTGTTGTTGTAGGGCCTACCTCTTGCAATAATGGACCATTTTATGCTGAAGTTTACAGAGTTGTCTTTCAGTTTCCAGATGTGTTTAGATAGTTCAGTGCTGTTAGTGTATTTTTTGTGTCGGAATGTGACCTTGTGTTGGTTAAATCTTTGTTTAAAAGTTCCTTCAGTCAATCCAATGTAGTTCTTTGTTGTCTGTGGTGACTTGTGCGTTATAGATAATGCTGGAAGACAGACAATTGTTGTTGAGCAGGCATTGTTCTTTAGATCTGCAGTTACAAAGGCTTTCGTTGTTGTTGTGGTTTTTGTTGTTAGACAGTACTTTCTTATTATGTTTGTTAATGATTGATCCTATGTTCTCCATACAACTGTAACTGACCTTTACGTCGTTCTTGTTGAATAGGCTATGGTATTTGTGATGCTTTGGAAAATGCTTTGATACCAGACTAAGAAATGTTCTGCCAATGTTTGTTTGTACGTTTATGTTGAAAGTGGGGTTGTACCAGATAATGTTTCTTTGTCGGGTTCTTCTGGGTCGGGTGGTCCATCTGTGCTTGTTGTAGGTTAGGGTTTCCGTATATCCGCTGGATTTGAGGGCAGTGTCGTGTAGCGTCTTAGCTTTGTTGAATTCGTCTTCGTTGTAGAAGTTGTCCGATATTCTACGGTTGACTGGATGGAGTTAGGTAGTTGCTTGATTATGTTGGGAGGGTGGTTTGACTTTGTGTTGATGAATAGCGGCTGGTTGTTAGGTTTTCTGTAAGGACAGTACGTTCCATTGTTGAGATTAAAAGTGACATCGAGGTATTTGACGATTTTTAAGTTGGTCTGTATGGGGATGCTGGGTCCGTTGTTCTTGAAATGTCTAGTGATGTCTTTCCTACTTCTTTCGGCTTGTGGTCCGGAGATATTTCTGAATACGGCAAGTCCGTCGTCTCTATACAGTCCGATACATTCTTTTCCGTAGGTGCTACATAAACCGCTGAGAACAAATAGACCCACTAATTCAAAAACTTCCTTGCCATCGTAGCTACACATGGTGACTTCAAAGGAGCTGTTGTCTTTTTTGATCCAGGCCGTACCATTGTTAAAAAGTAGAGATTTTTTTGAATGCATAATAATGTCAATGTCTCGATCCGATATAGTAGTATATTGTTTGGCAAAGTTGATAGAGTCTGATAGTAGCTTCTCGGTGATAGATGGGTAAAGGTTTTCAATGTCGAAGACAGCAAAGGTGTGTTGGTTTTTGTGTTGGATATCGGAGAACCAGTTGATCACAGAGGAGGAGTTTTCCATTGATTAAGTCCAGTTTTTCGCCTGACAGTAGTGTTGATGTTCTCGAATATCTGCTTGCTTAGACGTCCGATTTCACTTTTAACAGGGTTTCTAGCAGCATTTACGACAATTTCCCACAATTAAGAGGAGAGCCGATAGACTTCGAGTCAAAATTAAAAATAGCACGTATGCATCAAAAGAAGTGGGATATGATAGTAACGCCTGATTATAAATCGACTTTAGTAGTCTTTTGATATTCACGATGATTGGACCGCATCGCATCTTTTAGGGCCGTAGGAACTATGTTATAGTGTCGTGTAAGTTTGTAAACCTTCTCCCAAACCCCTCATGATTTTCAGAATGGCGGACCATCATGAGACTCTCGTTACGTCTCTTGTGACACGTTTCGACTTGTTTAATATGGTTTAGCTCAGACTGCCGGGCGATCGTTGAACGAATCTGATCGGTTTTCTTCGAATTCATTTCTAGTTTTGTCGGGTTTAGTTCGATGTTTGTTCAGGGTCTCAACTCTGAATTTCGACTTGTTATCGAATTAAACGTAGAACGGGTAGGTCGCCAAACATTCTCACATGTGTGTTTCCCTCTGAACAGATCTGACAAATCCTTTGAAGAAGAATGTGAATTGAGAGGGGAAAAAAGGAAAAGGAAAAGAAAATAAAAGAAAAAGTTGACATGGCCAGGGCTCGATCCTTCATGGTCCCCTCGCACCCGAGAGAAATAGGTGTATCCACTGCACTAGGTGCGCAGATCATACGAAATTTTTGTACAAAAATAGATTTGAAGCACATTTTTAAATGTGCATTAATTGAATAGGTAAATGTCTTTTAATATATTTACCTATTCAATTAATTTCCTGCCCTGCCCCCGGTCTGTCAATTGACAAGTGTACAAACTCTGTTTTAACCGAGTCCTCGTTTTATCTCCATTTTGGCATCGACAACCCCTCTGCATTTTACACCACATTGCTTTTATACTGGAATACTCTATAATTACACAACAGTAGGCACATGTAATCATAGACTGCCTTTTATTGCTTAAGGCAGAGTTGACCTCGTCAGTGTACCTTTTCCCTTTGAACAGATCTGCTAAAGGAAAAAATTCAGTTGCCATGAAACGATAAGACTATGGTCATCACCCGTAGGGCAGTCATAACAGAAATCATTTCTTCACGTAATTCAACTGAATAACTTTGAAGTGAAACCATGCTTATTCAGTAGCGAGATCAAGGTAAAAAATCTCTTCTCGCAGAGATTTAATAGATAAGCCCCAGAGGAACCGTTGTAGGACCCAAAACTAATCCTCATTCGGGCTCTGAGTCGACCAGACGGCGCAGTTTGACCTTTAGACCAAGAAGAACATCGTATTGCGGGGATACAAATCAGACCCTAAGAACATGAAGTAAGTGAATCCCAGCTCACCAAGCTTCGAGCAGCTGCTGAAGGAACAGTTCAGTAGAGGGAAAATTATCTACATCATACGGTTTCTTACTTTAGGTAGTAACTAACAAGCCATGTATTTACGTCATTCGCTACGGAGTGCAAGTTTCAATACTTTAACTCATCACATTAGCAACTCAGATCGAATGGCAAAATAGAATCTGGAGTTGAATTTAAGAAAAAATAATTTAAACGAGAACTCCGAGATGGGTAGGCCCCTTACTAATCTTGTTGGAGTACACAGATACGCTTATGTTATTTCATCGCCCTTTACGTCCATTGTCACGGGAGTGATACGCTTTTTGCCTTGCCAAGAGTCTTTAAGATAACAGGCGCTCTCTTGTCCCTTTTCAAATAGCTTATACAATGATGCAACTTCTCAACCGGAAAAAAGGAGAGAAATAGGAAGTTAAGAGCGATGTTAGAAACTCAGAAAACTGTTGGTTTGTTCATCACTTGCCTGACGCTGCAGACCTGCCACACACTTGTCAGACCTGAGTCTGAGTTCTCATTCTATTCACCAAATTATATTCCTAAAACTGATTTAGGCTAGTATCAAGATCCCTAGCCTTGGTCCTTTCTCTTTTCTTTAACAGCTACTTAGGCTCACACAAACGGCACAGAGCCTTTCGTAAATCGGATCATGTACAGTGGAATCCCGATTTCCCGAACCTCCAGGGGAAACGTAAATTGGTTCGAGAAATCGGGAGCTCGAGAAATCGGGGGTGAAATTACAAGTGGAGCAAATCCAAGGGAAACAAGGTTTGGTTCGAGATATCGGGAGGTTCGAGAAACCGAGGGTTCGAGAATTCGGGATTCCACTGTACTAACAACATGCAAGACTTTTCAAACGCGAAAATGCTGTCTTTAATATTATCTGCAAAACTAGGTTTTCTGGTAAAAACTACCCAGGTCAGAAATCTCAGTTACCTAACAAACTATTAATTGGTGAAAAAAGGAAGAAGAGATTTTAGTTTAGTCTCTTACCATAAATTAAAGATTTTGATCCATTAGATAAAAATAAATAAATTGGATGGGATGGGATTTAGCAATGGACACAAACTGAGGAAATCATACTGAGCTGGTAAACTTACTTTATTGCTTAGTGGAAATTTGCAGTCTCCACCACACCTGTAGGCGTCATAAAACTTAGGAAGAATGACGCCTTTCCCGAGAACGTTCCTGCCCATTAGAATCCGCATAGGACGTACAGAACAAGGTCCCTTGTCGCGAATTTCGCGAGCATGTCTGGACTTTTGCTTGACTCCAGCCAATGTCCTGTACCAATGATATAGATCATAGAAAATAACGTTGAAGTATGTTACTCTTCCTATCCTTACCGTCAACATTTAATAAAAATTGTCGAAAAGTGTCATGAAAGGCTTTAAAGTAGAAAACTGGGAGGAAAAATGTTGATGTTGTTGTCCTCTGCGTCAGCAACGTCCTTTCCCGCCTCTTTTGTGTATCGCTCGCAAAAAGCGACAGCATGGTAATCTTTGTTTTCTTCAAAAATTGAACATTTACTGCATATTGGAATTTCACATTTCAAGCAAGTATGTTTGGTCGCGTCGAAACACTTACTGATCAACTGCCGGACTTTATTTAGGTACCTCTTTAGAGAAGTGACCAAATAAAATACTTAAAACTTCCTTACAACGACCATGCCATTTAAACAACTTTCGTTCTTTATAACATTTATCAAATTTGTTACTTTAAACTGCGCCGGCCCCGGCCACAAACTTTCTTCAGTTAATTAATTTCGGCCGAAATAAGTTCGACGTCTGAATCAATTCAGCCAGGATTAACTAATTTAGGTCGGCCTAAAGTTGAATTCGATTCGGCTCGGCTGAAGTACGGCGTCTGAACTGGGCCTTATCAAACCTTGATAATATTAGTCATAGTAGTTATCAGATACAATGAAATATATGAACTTCATATATTTTGAACTGCGGTATTAGATACGTATGATGCACGATCCTCGCAGTAGATAGCGCTATTTAAGCTGATTTTCGCTATTGCTTAAATAGCGCTATCTACTGCGAGGATCGTGCATCATACGTATCTAATACCGCAGTTCAAAATATATGAACTTCATATATTTCATTGCATCTGATTTATCACTTTCACGGGTTTATTACGAATCAACTTAACGGCCTGCTCCCAGTTGGCTTGTTAGCTCAATTGGTAGAGCGCTGCACTAGTATCGCAGAGGTCAGTGGTTCGAATCCCGTACAGAACTGATTTTTTTTTTCAGGTCTGATTTTCGCTATTGCTTAAATAGCGCTATCTACTGCGAGGATCATGCATAATACGCATAGTAGTTATCTTTGACCGTGATTATATGAAAATCATATAGGTGAAATGGGGGTTGAGAAATGAATCTCAAAGCGACCTTTGCGGTAATGAATACTACTTGTGCAGTTGTGAAAATAAGGCCTGAAAAAAAAAATCAGTCTTGTGCTGGATTTAAACCCATGACCCCTGCGATACCGATGTAGTGCTCTACTAACTGAGCTAATAGCCAACTGGGAGCTGGTCATTATGTTAGCTTATATAATAAACCCGTGAGGTGATGTATTAATGATTGTAAATACATGAAAATCTTATATACGATTTTCATATATTCATAGTTTGACAGGCCACGTTTAAAAGCAGTAAGTGACTCTGCCTGTCTTAAATACGTATAATCAGTGTAGACGCTATATGATGAGTATGAGATGTCGAATAACAAATAAAAGTATAGAAGTTGTTATTGTTGTTCAGTGATGTTGTCTCATCGTTGTGTCGTAGTTTTGGATGTCAGTGTTGAAGTGGTGCTGCTTATGAGTGTGGCAATCTCAGATATAGCCATTCATACATTGATTTACCTATTCCCAATTGACATTGAATCAATCTCCGGAAGTTTGGCCTGTGTTTGTACCACCAGTAATGGTGTATCTTTGCGATACACCAAGTGCTCCACATTAAATGGCTGCAGCCTGAAATATGAACCACGGTTAACAAGCGGGGAACGCATCCACCTTTTCACCAAAGCGAGAACGGGTAAGGCCCATGACATATCACCTCTCCTTCGCATTTTAACGGCCCGAACAGACTCCTTGGTATACAGATTATACAACACAAGGTTTTCACTGGAGACTGAGGATGGCTGGGAGTCATAATGTTTAACCATTACTCTTATTTCTGCTGACGAGGTAAGATCAGTGATCCGAATACTGGACAAGTTTACATTGAAGACAACTCCGTTGATTATTGGAGTAACTGCGAAAGAAATACATGCATTCAATTTTATTTTTACGCAATGCTTTGAAGGTAGTTCTGAGACTCTCTGCTTAGTTCCTAGACGATAAAAATAGCCCTATCAAATCGTTCCTTCCGAGTCAGAAAAGTTTGTGCGGACCGGTTGGAGGAAATAGCTGAATTCATCACTCTTAAGCAAAAGGCACCGATACTCTACTGTAAAAGGCTCAAAAATCAACAACAGTGATAAATCAAATGGAACAGCGCAACGAACAATGCACCAGTCAAAGTAGAAAGAAAAGCATAATTGAAAGGTGAACCACCTTTCACAGCAAATCCCACAACAATGTGAATCGCACAAGCAAACTTTCCGCACACGCAAAACACATAAAACGATGATGATTACATTCAAATAAAATTCTGGAACGGGCCGACACAGAAAAAAAAAAGCAATAACAGCAACAGCATTCGTAATTCATTCCAACAACAACAACACAAGAAAAACGCTCTAGTGTCTTTTCGAAATTGAACACAAACATCAATTTTATAATCCAACGACTTGAACTCACGGTTATATAACACATAAAACCTACAAACACTTTTTGAGGCAAAGGAAGATTTCCATATCATGTTATTCCAAATGTTATTTGATAGTTTTTATTGGGTAATAGCTGGGTAATCGTTGGCCGCTTATTTTGAAATTTAAGATAAGCAATGTAACAGTCTTGAATCAATTAAGTCAACAATGAAGCGATTCAGGTGCTGAAAGAACAAAGAAAATATCTTAATGGCGGTTAACCTTATTGTTCTGATTTCTTATTTCTTATTTTTCGCTGCCCTCAATCTTTCATTTTTTCGTTTATAGCGATATATCTTTCTATTCATTTATCAACCGTTTATCTATTAGCATATTTGAAGACTGTATTTAAGGGTGGACAGTAAAATGTTTTGACGAAAGAAGCTTCGATCAGCGTTGATATCTTATTTGATAAGAAGTTAGGAACCATTTGCCGATCCAGACAGGAACGGGAAATGAACTTTTATCTTTTTTACTTTTGTCTTGCAGCTTTTCCGAGCGTAGATTATATCGAATGCACTTTACTAGATACGACAAAAAATACATGATCCCTTAAGCGATCAGTATTGTAATGGCGTACAAGCAATTCTAATCGTATGGCATCGGACCAGTTTATGATTTGGCTACAATAAATAACGCTCCAAGTAATGACTAGAATAAATACGCATAAATGGATACATGAATAAGACAGGCACTGGTGAATAGACTGGTTCCACTTTTCTGCGCCTGCCATTTCTCACCAATTTCGGCGAATTGCTGTATATTTTGCACACAAGAAAGCATAAACAGAAAGCCTTGCGCCCACTACCTACGAATAACGCCGCTTTGGTGTTGTTACAAATCTCTATTTCTACGGTTGTCATGAAAAAGGCTAACATCTTTTAATACAACAGCATAAAATGCAAACTATACAGGAAACCGCGAAAGCAAGTTCTGTCGTTTCCCCTACTCTTCAGCCCCTTTTGTTTAGTTCATCTGATGCAGTTAGCTTACTAGAGAACAAAATAGTGACTAGGCCAGACTAAAGACATTGAGGCGCTAACTTGAGCGTTCAATGTTGATAGAGAACGAAAATTGGACCTCTTCTGAACGATTAGCCATGACGAGTATACAGTAAAGCTGTAATATCCTCCGCTGAGTAATTGCTTTGGACTATAAGTTCGGTCAAAATAGTCGCAGTTTCTAAGATACTACGAGTAAACTGATCCTAACATTACCTTGACCCGTAAATAAGTACACCGTGGTCCTTTCTTCGTTCTGAGTTTTCCCGTCGCTTATGAAAAAGGTACAGTACAAATCCTTTACTGAGACAGGAATGTTAAAGGCCGAAGTGTCTTTAAAATGCGGACTATGAAAACCATCGAGGAACATTATACAGGGTTTACCCGATTCTGTGGCTGTCCATTTCAAGCCAAATGCCGTAACGGAAAGCAAGATATAGTGTAAACGCAACATCGTTGAGCTCTCGGACTATTAAGTCAGTTGCTGAAAAGACTTTGATTACAAAAACTGTGCGGAAGGTGTACAAGAACTTGTATTATTACATCGCTCGCGGCGATCGTGGGCAAGACGAAGCTAATCCTGTGTTCTAATTGGCTACCCAAGGGGCAAGATGGGCCCATCTTACCCGCTCGGGATTACCCGTATTGATCCCGCGCATGAAAAAAATTGAATTAGAACTACGTTCGTAATTCTAAGGCAATGTCGGCGATGGAAATGCAAAGAGCGGCAGAAGATAATCTGAACAAAGAAAACAGAAACGACTCTCGTGAGTTTGTTGTGCTGCAAACACAATATCCA
Organism: Stylophora pistillata; assembly: GCF_964205215.1. Lineage (NCBI taxonomy): Eukaryota > Metazoa > Cnidaria > Anthozoa > Scleractinia > Pocilloporidae > Stylophora > Stylophora pistillata. Next base: position 14,592,051 of record NC_142526.1, read on the forward strand.
GCCATTTTGACCTCACGCTTGGTTAATAACGCATATACAAAGGCAATTAAGTAAGAGCTTATGTTGTTGTCGCATGAGGTGAGCGAGCTGGTGACCCTCTTTGTCGGATAATCTTGTCCGCAATTAATAGTCAATGTATAGCTTTATAGTTCACCAGCAGTGTTTTTATAAAAAACCGTTCTGAAGGATCTCGATACTAGTTTAGTTAATTTTTTGGTGTTTTTCTCCCTACCGGATCAGATTAGTATTAAAATAGAATGACATTGAGACAAAATCCTGTTAGGAAAAATTGTTATTGTCTACACGGGATGCACGTATTCCAACTCTTTGTATGCGTCAAGCGTTTTGTCCTGTGTTGTTGTCTGTTCTATGTATTTTGAACGTATCGCTATGTAACAAGCAAGATAAATTTTTCCATTCGACATGGTACTAATCTCGATTGGATGAGAGGGCACTTATGACCAAAAACAGTGAAATAATTGTCATCTCCATTAAGGGGACTCATACTTTGCATAAAACATTCCAAATAACCTTTATTTCTGCTCAATATTGTGGGAACACACAAACAAGCTACCGAAACACATATCCCTTTGATGGCCAAGTGCAAGCGGTGGAAGTCTAGAAAAGAATGGAGGAAGAAAAACAAGAAGGTATGCACAGAATTTCAAAACTTTAACATGACTTTCATATCAAAACAAACAAAAAGAAAAAAACGGAGTTGCCAACAGCGGTACATCAGACATAATATAAATACTATCCGACTGGCTACAGATGACTAGCCATCCTCCTTTGCCTGGCATACTGTAGACGATGCAATCGACTCAAGCTAAATGAAAAGCATCAAGTCAGGAACAAAAGCTACAGATGGGGAAGGATCATTTTGAGAACTTCCTAAGAAAGGCCCCAGTCATAATTCACGTGTCAGTTGTGAAAGCAATCGACTAGTACCTCTTATGGAGAAGCCCATTCACCGACCGATAGTGAGACAGTTCCAGAAAAAATTTAAAAAAACGGTAAGGGAGCGGGCCAAGAAGGAAAGACAAAGAGCTTTAAAGATATTCTGCTTCAAACCCGCAAAGGGATGTATAAACAAAGCACGATTTAGGTTCGGACAGAAGGCTACAGTCTTTCTTTGTCAAAGAGGGAAGATCTCTCACTCACCAGTTACTACAGGTCTATAGACCACTTTCATAAATGGCTGCCGGATTAATATTCTTTTGTTTAAATTTAAAGAAGCCCTTCTGGCCTCGTTCTCCAGTACAAAATTCAAAAGAATACATTATCTCAAGCGAGGCCAGAAGGGCTAATTTAAATTTAAACAAAAAAATATTAATCCGGCAGCCATTTATGAAAGTGGTCTATAGCACTTACGGTCTTTACTACAAAACTCTATGATACGGATCCAGCCCGCAATCGAGAGCTTTTTTCAGACAAGCAGGATAGATCCAGAAAGAGAGGACCGACAATGAGACAAATGTTGACAATAAAAATGGTCATCTTGGGCGTGAGAAGGAGGAACTTAGGCCTACTCTGGGGCCTTAAGTCGCCGTAACTTTGGGCGACTTAAGGCGACTTAAGCGAAATTGGCGGAAAAAACATTGCGACTTTAGGCGACTTAAGGCAACTTAATAATTTGGATATATCAACAAAGTTGAAATGGTAAAGCAACTTAAGGCGACTTAAGGCGACTTAAGGCGACTTAAAAGGATTTTATTTGACTGAAGTGATAAAATCAAAGTTAGCAACAGTCTTTCCATAAACCATAAAAATATTTACAAAATCCCTTGCAATAAACACCATAGTCAGTTTGGTTACTTTTGTATACCCATAAGTCACCATAGTCTAAAATATCCAGATTTCAAACCAATTTAGCTAAAAATAAATAGACAGAATTACCACAACAGTTATTGTTAAATTATGCAGTCAAAGCTAATGAATAAATAGCAAGGAAACCAATTTAGCTTAAAATGTTTAGACAGAATTACTACAATAGTTATTGTTAAATATTATACTGTCAAAGCTAGTGAATAAATAGCCAAGAAAACATCATGGGTTATATGCCCAACATAAAACAAACCTATCAAAAATATACACATAAAGACACACATTTCTAATTTAAGAAAAGAGACATGATTTGCATAAGACTATCAATAAATTTTCCACATAATTAATTAAAAATAACTTGATTATTTAATTATTTCACAAAGCCCCAAAAATTATAAAAATTGTTATCTTGGTAAACTTGTCTCCCATATATTTGCCACTTGCACTGTCAATTTTGGCATGAAAGTTTGGCAAGTCGCATGCCTTTCCAACAGCATCCAAAATTGCTCGATCCTTTTCAGGGATCCAACCAATTTGTTGTTCTCCTGCCTCGGTTGGACTAAACACTCTAATACCATACTGAGAACCATATGCTAAGGTCTTTCTCCACTGTCGGATCAACAGAAAACTTCCAAGCATTCAAGTTCTATTTTTAGCCTGGTGTCAGTATTACGCGTTAAAAAGCATTCATTGTTACCTCAAAACTGTCCAGAAACTAACGAGTCACGACGAAATTCTCCAAGCTGATTCTCCCTGCAACCTTTGCGTCACTAACTAGTTTCCATGCTTCGAAGTTAGGAGCGGGACGACACTTTAGGGTTTCTCTCGACAAGTACGCCCGGTCGCCCAGTTAAACTTGCAGAGTGAATTTTTTTTAAAGCTTTTTAATCATTTTTTTTTTTTTTTTTTTTGCACAGATAAATTAATTATTTCTTAGTACACTTTTCAGCAGGCTCGCGCGTGTGTCATTCTTACGTGCACTTTTGGTCACGGGACAAAACTTAAGTCACGTGATCAAATATTTCTGGCGGCCACGTTTGCCGTAAAAGGCTTTTCTTGGCTTAGAAGTGGTTCATCAAAGTCTCAAGATAGATAAATATTTACACCTTTAGTAGGTTCGTCGAGCTACAAAGTTCAAATGTTTTCAGTTGGTCGAATACCACGTTGGAAGTAGCTAGTACAGATTAATGGGTTTATGCTGGAGAAAGGGCCCACTTTTGTCATTATT